>NC_056726.1:1583853291-1584140791 GCF_019279795.1 Protopterus annectens | reverse complement strand
CCAAGCAATTTGCTTTTGTATCAGATTTTTTGTTCTCAGTTTTATAGTGGAAATTTCTTTACCACAAACAAGTTTGGCTAAATAAACAGATTCACTACTAAATGTGAGAGTCCATCCTGATTTCCAATTTTTGGTAACCACTTTCCTTGCTGGTGCTAGTATTGACAATAATATATGCATTTGATTTCTTGGCAAAATTTCTGGAACAGGCACGTTAAACAATATGAGAGAGTCAGAAAATGCACAATTGTCATTCCACATCGCTTTACAGAAAGTATCTAAAATCATTCCAAAAAGCAGATACCATTCTACAATTTACAATCACATGCAAGCAATCAGCATCAGATTGATTACATCTCTAACATTTTATGCCTTCTTTTTATATATTTTGGCAATTTTATTGGGAGTTAATATGCAGGAACTTCCAAGTATAGATTTTACAATAGGGTGAAGCTGCGTTTTTCCTGCTGATTTCAAAGAAAGCCTTTTATTACTTAATGTAAATTCGTTGTTGTTTATTTTTGTTGAATAGTTCCAGTAAGAGAAATCTATAAAGGTAAAATCTGTTTTGATAGATTTACATATAATGGATTTAAATTAGGTACCTTTTAGGGAACCATTATTAATAGTAAAAATGATGTCTAGAATTTAAGGTATGTTCTTGTCAAGTGTTTCTAATGAAATTATAGCACTGTGTTGAAAGAACTCTTTACAGGTCTGGATATCAAGCCATTTACAATTGTATAGACTATCCCCGGGATTCGATAAACTCTTTGCAAGAATAGTGCTATTCCTCCACAGAGTGGTCTGTTTAGCCTTAGCTTTAACAGCAGCGCACCTTGCATATCCATGAAGGTGCATTGATGTTAAGGCTAAATGGACATGTGCAGTGAACAAGTGCATGGGGCCTGTTTAAGTAGTGCACGGACATCGGACAAGCCCCCTGCACTCAGAAAGTGCCACACAGCACTTTGTAAATAAGTGGTGTCCACAGACACTAAAAATAAAAATACAGATGCAGGCAGATCTCTGAACTGTACAGACTATCACAGAATGTCCAGATAGTTATGCTAGTGCACAAGCTGGCATATCACAAGTTTTATAGGTTCATAGGTTCATAGGTTCATACTAGGCTATCTGCCGTAGGGCATTTATAAGCCTAGCCAGAGTGTGTATGGCTTTCGCCACCCATTTTAAATTAATTTTGCTATGCCCTTTTTCGAGGTTAGTATACTGTGCCTCTGTCTAACAGTGACACAGAAGTGATACCCGGGGTAAATCTACGATCTCCCATCCACTCATCAAGATTCCTCTTGAAGAAAGTCAATGAGGGACTCTGCCTAACCTGGACTGGGATTTTATTCCAGAGTGAAGGGAGCCTCTGTGTTATGAATCTGTCCTTCCAGCATGTCCTATTTATTTCAGTGCTGAGGTTTAAGTCCCTCGAGCGCGTAGCTCGATGGGATTTGGATTTTCTGAGGTGCAGCATGTCCATTAATTCCGGGTTGGACATGGCTTTATACATCAGGCACAGATCGCCTCTGAGCAGGTGGTATGCCACTGAGTAGAGCTGGAGTTTCTTTAACCGGACAGCATACGGCATCTGTTTGAGCCCCTCGATCCTCTTGGTGAGGTACTTTTGGGGTCTTTCCAGTTGCTGCAGGTGTCTGGTATGGTACATCCCAAAAGGGGCATTGTATTCGATTATGGGCCTGATGAGGGATGAGTAAAGAGGCACGATGACCTCCTCTGATCTAGATGTGAATCCCTTCATGATTAGGTGGGCTATATAAAATGTTTTTCTAACCACTTTGGCCACGTGGTTGTCAAATGAGAGATTGCTATCAACTTGGGTCCCCAGGTCCCTAATTACTTCTTCTGTACTTAATGGATTACCACCTATGTGGTAATTTGTGGGCACTTTGTTTTTGCCAAAGGGGATGACTATACACTTTTTGGCGTTTAGCTTGAGGCCATGGCTCAGGCACCAGTTGTCTGTTTCTATGAGGCCCTTTTGGAGGATTCTTGTGTCGGCTAGAGAGTCTATTATGGCGCCCAGTTTGCAGTCATCTGCGAACTTGGTCAGCCACAGTCCTTCCATGTTGGCCTGTACCTCCGAGAAATATATACCGAACAAGAGAGGTCCCAAGACTGAGCCTTGTGGGATGCCACTTGTAACTGGTTTGGAGTCTGACATGGCTCCAGCTATTCTAACCATGTGGGTTCTGTCCTTGAGCCAGTTTGCAACCCATCTAGTGACATAGGGGTTTATATTTAAGCTGGTGAACTTATCTATAATGCCCAAGTGGGGTATTGTATCGAAGGCTTTTGCGAGGTCCAGGCAGGCTGCGTGGACCACCTTCCCCTTGTCAATGGCCTTGGTGACTGTTTCAAAGAAATCGACCAGGTTTAAGAGGCAGGATCTGCCCTTAACAAAGCCGAACTGGGTAGGATCCAGTGTCTGTAGGTCCCCAATATCTTTATTTATAAGGTCCATGATGATCCTTTCCATAGCTTTGCAGACCAAGCTAGTGAGACTTATGGGGTGATAGTTTCCAGGATCCGTTGAGGCACCACCTTTGTGGAGAGGGATCACTGTTGCTGTACGCCACTCTTTGGGTACATATCCTGTAGTAAGGCTGAGTTTGAACAGTAGTTTTAGGTTTGGGTTTAGCTCTTCTTGGAGTTCATGCAGGACGCAGCCTGGGACACCGTCTGGTCCCATTGATGCTGTGTTTCTTGCTTTGGAGAGGGCAGCTCTTACCTGAACATCTGAGATGTCAGGGGGGCAGCACTCTGCTGGGATAGATATTAGCCCTTTTGGTGGGGATGGGGGGGAGAAATTTGTGCTGAACCTGTCAGCTAGGATGTTGGCAATGTCTGTGGGTTCGGTGTATTTTTTGTCATTTTGGACTAATTCTGAGCATATCTGGGAATTCCCACCCAGGTTCCTAACATAACTAAAGAAAGCCTTGTGATTATCCTTAGTGTCCTGTGCAATTTTTCTCTCAAAGCTGGCCTTAGACGATTTTATGAGTGCCTGTAGTTTTTTGCTAATACTGATCAGAGATGTCTTCCCTTTTTAGGATTTTGCTCTGTCATGTAGTAGCTTCCTCCTTCTATTGTATAGTTTCTTTATGGCTGGGGTCCACCAGACAGGACGTCTGCTTTTGGAGGATTGGGTCTTGGTTTTATTTGGGATTGCATGATCCATGCATTCCTGAAGGTGTTCCTAGAATGCGTTTGTAAAGGATTTTGTGGTCTGGGCAGTATTATCCTCAGGCCCGGGGGCTTTGAAGGATTCCACCTCGGTTTTGAGGAGTGTGAAATTTGCTTTAGAGAAGTTTTTCACTGTGGTTTTCTGGGCATGGGGTGGGGTCGGGATATGAATATCCAGTGAGATTAGTTTATGGTCTGATCTTACCAGTGAGGGATACACTTCTGGTCTGGAGTATAGAGTCCCCATGTTGGTGATGATCAGGTCCAATATGCTTTCCCCTCTTGTGTAAGTGGTAACAAGTTGTTCCATAGCATTTGAGTTTATAAATTCTAGGAACCTTTGGGCTAGGGTGTTGGAGCTAGAGTAATGCTCCCAGTCTATGGTTGGGCAGTTGAAGTCACCCAATATAATGGTGTTTGGAGAGACCTTCATATTTTCCAGTATTCTCAGGAAGGCCGAGTGGGGTTCCTTATGTATGTAAGAGCAATATTTAAAAAATGTCCCTAGCAGAGGCCAGACTCCCCCCATGTATAATGTAGGTGTCCTCCCCTAAGAGGCCGAGAAGTATGTTCATACCCCTAAATTAAAAATAAAATGCATTTTATTTTTTTTCTTTCCAAGTAAAGTGTAAGCGTAGCTGAATGGGTTTGTGTGTCGCACCTCTGTGCTCAGCATAGCTGAAATATCCCTAATGAGCTAAATAGAAATATACAGCTAAAGTCCTCTCTGCAAAATAGCACAGTGGTTAGAGCTCCCGCAGTGCATGCAACCATTCATGGTTTGAGTCCAAATGCAGTCTCTTCACTTCTACATGGGAAATCAGTATTAATATCTATACATTATGGTCACACACCAATGTAATGTAATGAAAGCACATAGGGTGATGTCATGGAAAGTAAACATATACAATGAGTAATATGTCAGTAATTAATTAATCCACAATCCTAATTGCTAAATTGTACATGCTAAGCATTAGTTAGCTTAGCTAAGCAGATTTGCACACTAAGCAGTGCTCAACAATTTCCCCATTAATCATTGCTAAAATCGACTTACAGTGTTTGCGCACAGTTAAGCCATGCTCAACATTTCCAAAATCGGCCAATGACGGCAAAGGGTGCAAATATGGCCTTATTTAAACTGCACAGGCAAAAACACAACCAGTACCTGTTATAGTTCAACCTGTGCAGGAACCATGGCTAGCATAGGTGAGGGTTTGAGCTTTAGGAAGCAGTACTGGGGCATCCTGGAATCTAGGGTCATGGCTGAACTCCTCATAAGTAACCATGATGAGAGACTGCTGCAGGACCAGTACCAGGGCTCACAATATAAAGTGGAAGCCTGTGACCATCTCACCAGTGATCTCACCAGTGCTACTGGCATCCCTCAAAATGGTGAGCAGGTCCGGCACCAGTATGTCAACCTAAAGCGGAGGAAGGGGGCACTCTTGGACCAGTGGATCCAAGATGCTAGGGACAACCATGCTCCAGCAGTTTGCAAGTATCACAGATATAGGTGCACCAAATTCTAGCCTGAGGATGTGATAGGTAGGTATGCATAATGTTAGTTTTTCTCCCCTACAGCTGCAACAGAGAGGGATAGTAATATTGAAGCCCATGCCGACAGACTGCTGAGGTTTCGCCGACAGGTTGGTGAGTAAAAATCAATTTGGCAGCATATTGTGCAAATAACTAAGAAGGAGTATATTGTATACTGCTAGTAGGTATACTGCTATTGTGTTAAATGAATAAATAACATTTGTCTGACTAATATTGATCTGTAATAAATATCTATAACAGAAACTGTTGTGTTTACTCTGGTATGTTGTTGTAGACTTAGAATGGAGCTGTAAAACAAGATATAAATTAAATGTGAAATATATACTGCACTAAGCCCTGAACCCTGAATAGTAATGCGCAATGTATCAAAGTGTGTTCTATACAGCATTGCCTTGTGTTAACCTTTGCTTTCCAGATTGCAGTAATCCAAAGGATTAATGCACAGTACACTATCTGTCATGCATGCATCACAGAATTACAAGTTCATACTGTCTAACCAAGAGACTATTAGGCAGAAACTAGTGAAACAAAAAACAACAGTTCCCCAGTAGCTCAGTGTGATGAGAAATAGCTTAGTTTTTATTTTGCACACCCAGACATGGTTCTTATCCAGGGAGTGGTGCTATGATGTGTGCATATCTACACTTAAGGAATCAGGAATAAATGTAAAAACAGTCAGGTAGTGTTAACAGATATTTTCTCCACAGGTAAGGAAATGTTGGTAGTAGCTGTATGAAGAGTATACTAATAAACTGTGTACAATTGTTCAACTGTCCCACCACATGCCTGCAAATGATAGAAGGACAGGGACATACAACATGCACTCTTCCCGATTTATGTCTCTCAAGTGTCTTGCTGTCATGGCTAGTGCTCACTATTGCAAATAACCCAGGACATACATATGAAATGAGTTGAAGTATGCCAGTAGCGCACTCACATATAAGTTCAGGGTACCCCTTCTGAGTCAGATATATAACCCTGGCATGTACTAGACCCCTATAATCATGTACCCAGAGTTGTTACAGTTTGTCCCATACCATTCCAGGCTAACAGTTTAATAGGTATGTTAGTGCTACAGAAGCTGTGGGCCATAGGCAGATGTAAAGTGAGGGCAGACCCATAAAGTATTGAGCAGTACTGTTGTGGAAAATAGAAGCCTAAACAGCTGTGAATGGACTTTGTCTCTCCCCCCACTCCTTATCTGGATCAATATTATAATTCATATACTGCGGGTATGCTGTTCTCCAAATCTAATGTTGGGACTTGTGTTCAATTATCATTCATATATTTCATTGGTTGCATGTTAACATACCTTGTTCAAATACCATCGTTAGTGGCCTGTTGCATTCTATGTTACTGGCATGCTGTTATGATGCATACTGTTGTTCCATTTATGCATGTGTTCTGTTTGCTATGCAACCATTTCAAATCTGTTTTATGCGGTTAATTAGAACACCCACGCATGCTGTTATAACTAATCTTGAAATGCGCTGTTCATGACTAACCAACATACTTTGTAAAACCTCAACACCATAGGACATTTGGGAAGGCAGATCTCAGCGGATTCACCTAATCTGCCTCATCTGCCCATGGCACTGGGGCCCAGCATGTCTGGGACCCAACCTGGGACTTCCTCATCCATTGGTCCTCCACCAACTTCGGGTGGAACCACCTCAGGGGACGGGGTCTGTCTCCCCCTGGGAGCAGGCACAGACAGGAGCCTGTCACCCACATACAGTTCCAAGATATAGTGCGTAGTGTCATCTGAACAGAGTTGAATGACCGGCTGTGCCAGATGGAGGGCCACCTGGCTCACCTTGAGGGGCAGGCTGCCCCTCCTGTCCAGCCCCCAACACAGCCGCCTTCGGGGAAGTGAAGGTGCAGTGGTGACTGCCCATGGGTGGGGACCTCAGTCCCACTCTATCCATTTGGGGGCTCATGGGCTTTGGATTTCTAACCACCTTCCCAGTCAAAGGTGTTTACCCCCTCATGTGTCATATACCACCCCTGTCTGCTGTCTTGTCTGTCTGCAAATGCAACCTATCCTACCCAACCTACCTCCCCAAACATACCTGCTGCCCTTCCCCAACATCCCACTCTCACCTTAAAAAAAGAAAAAGGGCATCTGTCCTGCAAAAAAAACATTGCCTCATACATAGCTCTATATTTCACCCCATGTACAGTGAATCTAATCAATCTACCCACAGATTATTCTGCAAATGTCTGTCACCAGCACCCCTGCTTGTGGGGTGTGAGGCTGTAGATTCCAAATTCTACACATTATTTACAGCTGTTGCTGCAGAAGAAATGTAGAGATATGGTCCTTTCCTACACCCGTCCTGCACATCTCTAGCTGGTTTCCCTAATGTTTTATCCCTGCTTGCCCCCATTTCACCACTTTCCTATCACCTTTTTTTTTTTTCTTTAATTGAAATTAGCGCGGGTGTAAGCAGTGCTAAGTGATGCTAAGAAGACTTAACCGTCTGTTAGCAATGCTTAGCTCCACACAATACCATGTAAACCCACTTACAACTGCTTAAATGTGCATTAAACACTCTGTCTCCATCATGTCTTGTTCATCCCAGCAACAAAAGAAACAGTGCTGGCAAGTCTCAAACACAGGATGTTGTGCGCTACAATTATAGCAATGTATCACTGCATCATCTAGGCTGGGGAAATTTGTAATGCTTTTACAAAGATATCATGCATTTTGATCATTTAACATTAAAGTCAGCACTTCCAAGTCTGGAACCGAGCACCCTGTACACTAAAATCACAGTACCATACCTCTACACCATCAGAGCTGTATAAATGAACACTGTTTTAACAAACATATCATGCACGACAGTCATTTAACATAAGGGAAAATATATATCCATAGTACTCTTATATACATATATATGTATATGTACTTACCAATATACACACACACACACACAGATATATATATATATATATATATATATATATATATATATATATATATATATATATATATATATATATATGTTGTTGTGTCTTTCGGCTTTTCCCGGTTATATATATATATTCATACACTGCAGTGGTGGTGCTGCGGTAGTGTTGTTGCCTCATAGTAAGACGTTGTCCTGTTTGATTTTCAGCTAGAGCATCTTCTGTATGGAGAAATGCGTGAATGGGCGTACCTTCGTTGAAGGTTGTGCGTCAGGGCCGGCAACTCGGCACGTAAAAAATCTACTGCCAATCATTAGCGGACCGGAGTTCCGCTGTGGCGACCCCTAACCAGGAAAAGCCAAAGACACAACAACAACATATATATATATATATATATATATATATATATATATATATATATATATATATATATATATATTTATATATATTCATACATAGCTATGTATATAGATGATCAATCCCTTACTGCAAGACATCTGCAAAAAGCCCAACAAAGTGGGGGAATAAAGGGCAAACAATAGTGACGTCTTCAAAATATGGCTGTCATATGTGTAGAAGTCTGCTAGATTGGCATGGTTTGCTTTAACATATAATTCCAGATAGATTCCAGGTATGAAACACAAATGAATGTCATTATTTACTGATGTTAAAGCTCACATCATCCCACTGGTTTGTCAGAAACCCATAACTGTTATGGGAAACAGACCAAACATATGAGCCACGCATCTGGACAGTGTCTAGACATCTGGACAGTGGAGAGGTATGACCGCAGTCATGTAGCAGAATAGAAAAACCCATGACAGCTGCCAACCATGTCACCCAGCACCTTCTGAACCACAGTAAGACCAAAACAACATTACCCCAAATCAGCTCTGTGGATTTAACCATGTATATCCAAATATATCATGCACTACAGGGATGGAACTGTAGGGAATAGCAGTTATTGGTGAAAAAATGTCCACCAAAAACCATGTGCACCACAGTCACAGCAACATACCAGTACCCAAAATGAACCCTAGATTAGAACGACTTTTTGAACAAACATGTCCTGATTGCCAGTCACACACTACACTTACATAAACTGGCCCAACTCACAGTCTACTGGAAATCATGAGGTGTTACAGGACAACTCCATGTGTGACCCTACAAATATATACACCTGACAGACCAGCAGCAAGCACAGCAGCATGCACAGTCAGATAGAAAAAGGATCTATGACACTCACATCTGCTACTCTCCCTACTCAACCCAGCAAACATTTACACACAACACTGCTACACATTCTTGATAGTCTGTTAACAATGGCCAGACATACATAACTCTCAACAGTACAGATTTCCACAGAATGCCCAGGGTGTGGGACCAAATTCATGGCCAGTGCCGCATATCACTTCCGGGAGTCTGCTAAGTCACTGGGATGATACCTGGAGTGCAGTCACTAAAGAATGATATACTATACCTCTGAACCTCTTACTGCATGATATCTGGACAAAGCATGACATACTTGGGGGACAGGGGGCCGGAAAGAGGGACATATCTCACATAATGGTGTTACAAACTGAAACAGTTGCTGCTGTTACAGGCTTTGTTGTAACATAATATCCCTAAAAGATATGAGGTCTGAAACACCAACAAATGTCAACATTTACTGACTACAATCCTCACATTATCCTACTGATTTTGCAAAAACACACATTGTCTGATGAACAGAACAAACATAACAGGCAAACGTCTGGGCAGTCTGTGGACATCAGGACAGTCGAGAGGAATGTCAGAGACATATCACTGTCAAACATCAGGTGACACAGAAAATGCATGTCCAGACAAACCCTGTTAATCTAGCAACTCTCTATGTCCATAACAGCATTACGTACTTACAATCTGTACCCAATTCTGGAGCTTTGTCCCCCATGTTGTTGTGCAGTCTCCACATGTCCTGTCCTGAGAGGTATTCCCACCTACTGTCTGTGAAGCTGTAGACCCCACCTCCATAATGTCCTCCACACAGGCAAGGAAAAGGGACAAGGCCCACACGAAGGATGTAATTATAGCACTGTGTTGCTATGGTATTGGCTAATGGAAAGACAACACAGCTGCTCTGGATGCAAGTTGCAAGTGTGAGACACCGATTGGTACACAGGCCATCACCTGCTCATGAGCAGTACCTACAAAAGGCAAGCTGCTGCCTATGCAACACAGGTCTCAACCCATCTACACAAAGACAGAATGTGACTACACAAACCTAACCATTTGCATTGCTGTGAGGAAACACTTTAGCACTATAACAGGTATGTCAATCATGTAAGCTTGTAAAGGAATGCAGAAGGGGGATGCAGTAATGTCAAATTTGACATTAAACACTAGGCAGCAACAAGACCTGCTGGACTCACATGCTGCTGTCTGGCACCTATGGCCATTCCCGCTTGCCCTGTCTGCACTGACATGGAGAACATCTTTGTCCCCTGAGTCACCCCAGCAAAGGTCAGCTCATGTATGACTACCACTGGAGTGTTTGCTGTCTAATGCTGAGTGTGTCACTGCTAGGGCAGCAACCTGGGATGTTGTAATTATTCATACATTACCCGTGAATGCTACTCTGATACATATGCTTGCCTTACAAATGTAAGAGACTTGTATAGTGTATGCATATAGTACAAAACAGGTGCAGATGTGTGTGTTAAACTTTATGTGATATACTGAGCCTATACCTGACAACTGCCCAGAGTTTTGCAGACTGACCACATGTCTGTCTGATATTTGTAGTCAATGCCTAATACAGTTGTATATTGTCTGGCATATCACTGGCAACCCATTAAAGACTGAAGTCATAACATATTAGCATACATTTGATTGTCAGATGTCATATCCTGCAGAGTAGACCTGTGAATGCAACACCATATTTGCTGGCAACTAAGTGTGTCTCATCTATATTCATAAAGGGACACTGTGTACTGGCCTTTGCCCACCACTGCTGTGTGCCTTTGCGCAGATGTCGTGCTCTATCAGAAGCTAGGTGTCTTACTATGAAACCCATGTAAATGCAAGCGTACCTTGTCCTGTAGGATGCTGACATTTGTGCAGTCACTGACATCTGCTTTGTAGCTGTGGAGAGCACACCAACCTTGCCAGGTCACTCATCTTATCATATATTTAGACTCCAAATTGAGGCCTGCAAAGCCACAAAAGGTGGAGTGTTGAACATTAGCATACACATACACACCTCCAGACTGGCCAAACAGTATGATGCATAGGAGACATCCTGAGTGAAATTAACAGCTGACAAAACACCAGCTCAAATCATAACTAGCTACAGGCCTCCCACCATGACTATGGACATTCACCACACCTACTTGGACCTGCTGGAATCTGTCAGGATTCAATTGTCTACCCTGCTCCTGGCTGACTTCAAATACTCAACCACAGTGTGCATGACCTATGCCACTTGAACATGTATGCACATAGATTCCTCGGCTTTGTCAATGGCAATGCACTGGATCAGCTGGTCAACACTCCTACGACAGGTAGAAATATCCTGTTCCTGGTCCTAACCAACATTTATAGCCACTGTAGCACTCCTACAGTGCCATCCTCCTTGGTAATATATGACCACATAGCAATCACTGTGCAGGTCACCATCTCCCCTGCCCCCTCTTTACAGTGTCAAACCAAATTAACTGTACACAAATTTCTATAACTCCTCTCAGAGTAGGTAGAAGTATCTGTACAGCCAATGTCCCATGTGTTGGAACTAGTAGCAGGATCCAGGCCCACACCACAATACTATGTGGGCACCTACATTGGTTCATAGGTTGGTAATAGGCTATCGACCCTAGGGCCAATACAAGCCTAGCCATAACAATTCCCTGGCTATTTCTTCCCACAATATTTACTTCCCTGGAACCCTATCTAGCAGGGTGACTAACGTGATCCCCGGGGTGAATTTCCTATCTCCCATCCAGTCGTCAAGGTTCCTTTTGAAGAGGGCCAAAGAGGCACTCTGCTTGACATGTATGGGCAGTCTGTTCCAGACTCTGGGGAGTCTCTGGGTTAGGAACCTATCCCTCCAACATGTTTTGGTCATTGTGATGACAAGGTTTAGATCCCTAGAGCATGTGGCTCTGAGGGAATGGGATTTATTTAAGTGTAGCATGTCCAACAGCTCTGGGTTTGACATGGCCTTGTATGTTAAGCAGAGATCGCCTCTGAGTAGACAATATGCGATAGAGTATAGATGGAATGTTTTAGAAGGTAAGCATAGAGCATCTACTTTAGACCTGTGATCCTTTTAGTGAGGTATTTCTGCGGCCTTTCCAGTTGTTGCAGATGTCATGAGAGGTACATACCAAACGGGACATTGTATTCTATAATGGATCTAATGAGGGATGAGTACAGTGGGACAATGACCTTTTTTCTGGATGAAAAGCCCTTAGTGATGAGGTGTGCCACATAGAAGGATTTCCTGAGTGTTGTGGTGATGCGGTTATCGAAGGTGAGACTACTGTCCACCTGTGTCTCTAAGTCTGTTTTCACACTTTCAGTGTTTAGTGTACTGCCACCTATGTGCTAATTCATGGGTGCATGTTTTTTTCCCAAAGGGGATAGCTATAAATTTCTTGGCATTGAGCTTGAGCCCATGGCTCTGGCATCAAGCATCTGTTTCTGTAAGGCTCTTTTGTGGAATATCCACATAATTTGGGAATTCAATAATGGCTCCCACTTTGCAGTCATCTGCAAACTTTGTTAGCCAGAGTTGCTTAATGTTGGCCTGTACTTCAGAGAAGTAGATGCCAAACAAGAGCAGTCCCTGGACTGAACCCTGAGGTACTCCACTTGTCACTTGTCTGGAGCTGGAATTGGGATCTGCTACTTTTACAGTGTGAGTTCTGTCAGTAAGCCAGTTGGCAACCCATCGAGTGACATAGGGATTAATGCCCAGATTAGTCGTCTATGATTCCATAGCTGTATGGACTCAGCAATACCTGACAGGACAACATCATCTCCTTCATGGTAGGGTAAATGCCCATGGTGGATGGCAGCAATACACAAATACCATTATAGGTGAAAATAATTGCTGGATGGGCCCGGGAGGAACAGTTCCCTCACTGGAAGCAATGTTAACTTGTTCTGCACAAGCAAATAAGGTCACAGGTGATTTACCCTAAGGCTGTCTTTGAGTGCAAATTGGGCACATCCACCAAGGGCATTCACTAGGCCTTCCACACGTGTCAGTAATTCCAGAGGCAACATACAAATCTGCTCTGTAGTGGTGGTCAATAACACAACATACACATATGGCATAGATATAGGCAACCGGCTGCAGATAGGTGAAGTGTAAATACCACCCCCTGACCCCCCATTGGTACACATGTGCATGCACAGCACCTGCCCCCTCCCCATATCATCAGGAAGTAGGTCCGTAATGACCTCTCAAAGGCAAAGCACAGTGACCTCCACAGGCCTGATACAATCCCTGGCTGCATCCTACATGAACACAGGCATGGGCACTCAGATCCATTCCGCACTGTATTCAAACACAGCCTGAGCACTGGTGTCATCCCATCTGTACAGAGGACAGCCACTGTCATCTCTATACACAAACGCAGAGCAATCCACTGACCCAGGCAATCATATGCACATCAGACCAACTAGCCTGCTCTGCAGGGGCAGGGAAGGCAATATCAAGGACATTTTGAACGTGAACATTGGCAACATCGAAATGCCTGAGCCCAGACAGCATGGTATTGTCAAACTGCGATCAAGCCCGTTAAACCTGGTTGACCTCTCTGAAGTGGTCAACACACACAAGATGAGGGGCAGATGGTGAACAATGCCTACCTTCACCTAGCCCAATTATCTCACAATAATCCCCAGGCAGCCAGGATGCATACACCTACACAGCTATGCACCAACCTGTATGTTACCAGATGGGTAGCTAACTGGCCCAATAATAGTACCCACTTGGTTAAAGTAGTGGAACCCACATCTAGTAGTAGAGTCTTCTAAAGTGGTGTACCCTAAGGATCAGTCAGGGTGCCTCTACTGTTTGAGATATACATATCTGAGGTACAGGACAAAAGCAGTGGTCTGTGACTGACCAGATGTACTGATGCTTGCAAGCTGGCCACTGTCTTACATTCCCCTACTGATGTGAGCATCCCCCAAGAGGAACTCACCCAATTAATGACTGGTGCAAGAAACATTAATGCAGAAAGAATGCCAGGAGAGGGATCATTCTCCCTGCTGTGGCAGATGTCATCCACACTGACAGCAACAATGTACTGAGCATGCAATCAGGTGTGAGGCAAAATGTGCACCAAGGCTGGTAGGAACCTGACAGTTTCCCACTGTGTAGACACCATTGTACGGAAGGCTGTCTAAGTGGTCCACCTCACAAATATGGGTATGTCATCCAGGAATCAGGAGGCCACAACATCCATGTACTCCACCCTTATCAGACACATTACCAAGTACAATGGCTCCTTTGGCATGTACCTTGCCAAGCAAATGCAGCAGTTGCAGAGACCATGGAGGTTGGTGACCAGGCAATTCCAGGGTCTGCAACACCTATCCTATACAGGTAGGTAGAAAGCCCTGTCCCTGTACTCAGTCTCATACAGACTAATCATAGGTGACCAGTGTCTGGCATACAAGGCCATATCCAAACCAGCCTTGATGGTGTTTCTGCATATCTGTCAGATGAATTGCACTCACGCATCACACACACAAGGCCCTCACCTGGTCTATGACATGTATAGTACTTGGCAGGATAGTGTTGTGTCCCACACAATACACTCTCTGTAAAATACACTCCCTCTCCATGTCTAGCAGTGTACATGTATAGCTCTCTGGAAGAGGAAGCTGGATGACTGCATGGGAAAAGGATGAGACACCCCTGGGATCCTGTGTGTACCCCAGATGAGCAGGGGAAACAGATGCTGGCTTGGAAGGGGCATGGGTGAAAGTCTGGGCCAGGCTTATGAGGGCATCAAGGCCAATAGCCTGGTATCATTTTATGAGGCTATGCACCTAGTACTTTACATGTATCCTTTGTGTATTGCAGACTGTCCTGCAATGTTGTCTAAAATTAATCCCTGTGAGTCTGAACTGCGTACATACTGCAGTGATAGTGTATAGTCATGTCCCCTCATCAGTTATCATCACATATTGTTACACCTTGTCAGTGTGTGTGTGGCCTGTATAGCAGTAAGTCAGCCCTTGCAGTAGGTGCATATGCACTTGGTGTCACTGTATAGCTCACTCCAATAGCCTTTGTCTTGGCCACAATTACCATTCTGCTACTAGGCCCATCACACAGTGGAATTTGTCACCCTTTGTTGTGGGCCGAACAGTAGCAGTGATAGAGATTGCAGCAGTCAGAACTGCAAAAAGAATGTTTGGCAATGATATCACAGGAATGCTTATTGTCAGGGGACACAGACAGCATATAGGTTGCAAACATGTGCGTATCTCACGTACAACTATACAGATGACTGGTATGGGCTGTATAGTGTTACATGGTGCATGTGAGGCAGATGCCATTAACAGGGTCTTTAAAGTAATGTTATGGGTAGGGGGTCAACAGGCCTTAAAATGGTATAATCTACACACACAACAGCCACAGGGGATAAGTTTCACACACTACTATAGTTGTCGGTATTGAGATTAGGACACCTACCTATCTAACTATTTCCACTATAGCATTATGCAGTTATTGCACATGCCACAGAGCTTGGAGGGGTGACAGGTGTATACAGGTACATCTAAAATGAATGATATCAGCAGGCTTTGTAAAGTAGGGCACTCTGATGTGTACTGGGTGGTACACATCAGAATGGTATAACCCACACCCTCAGAAGATATGATTCTTACCCAAACATGCACACACTGGTGTGAGCCTCTCAGACCCAGTTTCATAGTTGCCAGTATTGAGATTGGAATTCCTACCTATCTAGTTATGTATACTACAGAGGTATGCAGTTATCACATGCACCATGGAGCTTATAGGATTTAACAGTGTCACAAGGTATGTCTAAGGTGATTACATCAAGAGCCCTTGTAAAGTATGGCAATGTGAAATGTATTGGGTTGGAAGGGCATCAAAATACATTACACTAGAAACACCTTCACACACACATTTGCCATAACTGAGTGTAGAACCCGTGACTCTCTAGTTATCTGTACTATACTGTTATGTAGTTATTACAAATGCCACAGAGGTTATATGACTGAGTGGTGTCCAAAGGTACTTCTAAGGGCAATGACATCAGCAGGACTGCTAAAGTAGGGCACTGGGAAGTGTTGTAGGCGGGGAAAGTCCTCAAAATACTTCATCCTGCAAACATACACACTTACACATATACTTATACACACACACTTGCCGGGCCTGAGAGTAGAAGCCCTGCCTATCTAATTATTTGTACTACTGTGTTATGCAGATATCACACATGCTACAGAGCTTACTGGACTGACAACTGCCTAAAGGTGCTTCTAAGGGAGAATGACATCAGCAGGACTGCTAAAGTAAGGCACTGGGTCGGGAAGTAATCAAAATACCTCATCCTACAGACACACTTACACACACACACACACACACACACACACACACACACACACACACACACACACGTTTGTGGGAGCTGAGAGGAGAACCCCTTCCTATCTAGTTATTTGTGCTATAGTGTTACATAATTATCGCATGAGCTACAGAGGTTACTGTGCTGACAACTGCCCAAAGGTGCTTCTAAGGGGAATGGCATCAGCAGGACTGCTAAAGTGGGGCAGTGGAAGTGTTGTGGGTGGGAATGGCCTAAAACTTTTTCACCTACAAACACACACTCCCTCACTCTGACACACACACTTATATTTACCAGAACTGAGATTAGAATCCCTACCTATCTAGTTATTTGTACTATAGTGTTACAGTTATCACACATGCTACAGAGTGTATAGGGCTTACAGATGTCCAATGGTACTTCTAAGGTGACTGATAGCAGCTGATCTTGTGAAGTAGGGCAATGGGACGTGTACTGAGTGGGAACAGTCTACTTACACCTATGGATACACACACACACACACACACACACACACACACACACACACACACACACACACACACACACACAGGCAGGTGATGTGATATTATAATCCCCACCTCAGTACAATTACTCAATGGGGCTCAGCTTTTATGCTGGCACGTGTGACTGGGTACAACCGGTATGCCACTGTCCACAGCAGGACATCACTCTATGCAATTCAGGGTATCCATGTTTGTGACTCACTCTGTATGTGCCCCCCTGTGTGTGTCTCTCTCTCTACCACTGTCTGTCTCTCACTTCCCCACATCTATGTATGTGTATGCTTGACATATTATCTGTTGCCCATATATATATGTCTGTGTATTACACACAACAGATGCAGATATATCACATATGGGCCATGTACAGTTAGCTGAGGGTAATTCTGCCTGATGGGTGTGTGTAGGGACAGTTAAGGTGTACATAGCTCTCTGTATGCACAGAGATATATACACAATACAGTCATATAGTCTGATGTGGGTTCCAACATGGCCTGTGATTCTATAAGTGTAGGAGCATGCCCAGTGTGACCTTCTATAGTGAGAGTGGGACTCCATTCCAGAGATAGGTGTACTCCAGTCTAGGGTTTTGTGTGCTACAGCCATACCTTTCAGTAGTAAACAGGTCTTTTCTAGGGGTACTGGGCTTGTTTAGCAGGCATTATCAGACATATTTGTAGTCTGATACTGCAATGTATTGTGTTATTACCTAGAGACAGACATCCTCAGATCACCACAGTGCTTTACCAGAGAAATACAAGATGTATGATGCACAGACCAATATTATGAGCCCAGCTATATACATTCTTGCCCAACAAGGCCACTTGAGAGGTGTGGCTACAGCCAGTTGACTGATGACGCTGTGTAAACAGCCCAGCAACCTGGTGATATACTGGCTGGGGATTTCCTGCTTGTGTGGTAACTTTCTTACCTGAGATGTCATATCCTAGTGTGGCCATACATCTGAACTGTACATTTTTTGGCAGACTGTCCAGATGTTTGCCTACACGTTTCATCCAGTCTACTAAAACTTGTGTTTTTATGGCAAGTTAGTTGCATATAATTGAAGACTGATGTTACAGAATGATGACAAACATTACTGTTTCAGACTACATGACCTTCAGACAATTCCCACTAATGCAAACCCCTCATCCTACCAACTTTCTCAGTATGTAATGGCAATATTTACAGCACATGCCTGTCATTGTGCCTTTGTCTCACTTTTATTTCTGACCTTGTTCAGCTGTCTTGCTGTCAGAGGTTGGGAGGTATGGGTGTGGGTACAGAGTGCATTCTACTGTGCAGATATGTTCATTATATGTGTAGTATATTCCACATAGTACTGTGACTTCCAGGTATGTCAGTGGCAGAGCAGTAGTTGTAGCTGGGAGGGTGGCCTAATGGTTAAGGTGTTTGCCTTACAAACACAAGGTACAGGGTTTGAATCTCACAGGGGATAATTGGCTAGGCTTAAAATGGCTCGCAAGGGCAGTTAGCCTAGTACTAATCTATGAACCTAATATATGATTCTATGAACCTATAATAGTTGGCACTGCAGTTATCTGCACAAGTTCCCTGTCAAAGACAGCACTGTACCTAGGCCACTACAACACTATAGCCGGAAGTAAGTGCTGGCCAGATCCTGACAGTATTAACCACGCATACACATAGCTCATTGACCCCTGCATATTGTGGACATGCAACATGCTTTCATGTGTATTGGGACCGCACTGGAAATGTGTGCTCTGCTGCTATTTCCTTGCAAACATACATGTTACTGCATATCTGTTGGAATATGGTGGGGGTACACCAGTCAAATGTACACATATGTACAGACTGTGCTGACATTTGCTTTACATTTTAGTTCCATTTAGCATACTATTGTGCCCTGTCTTGGGGACTACAGACATATCACTAAAAACTGCAGGTCAGATTGTAATGGCATACATTTGAGTTTCAGACTTCTTACCCTTCAGAGCATTACTGCAACAGCAAGACCTGCTGTGCTATCACTGTGCAAGTCTGTAGGGGGGGCAATACAACATTGTCACCATTTGTGGGCCTTTGCCAGACATTTCATTATGTTTTTTTACAGCTGACTTGCTGGGTGAGGTTGAGAGGTGAGTATGGGACCATCACACTGACATCCATGCCTGTGACCTATGACTCTCCCAGTTAGTTGGCCCCCACATATACTACAGTGGGATTTGCCACCTTGGGTACTGCTGCATAGTGTGGAGAGGCCAGTATTGGGCAAACATGTCCTGGTGTCCCATATAGCTGTCAGTTATCTGCTGCTATCTCAGTAGGCCACCCCATTCCCTTGCATGCATGCACCAATACCATAGATATGCTACCAGAACATACTGATACATTCATTTATTGTTAAGAAGAATGATTTACCTTGTGCTTGCGGCAGTTGTGTGGAATGAGCTTGAGGGCTGCCTATGTTGGATGCACGCAATACACTGCCTATACATGACAAGTTACAGGTAGTGTGATGTGTGTGTCATCCATTTGTACTGTGTGTGCAGGTCAGTCCCTGGGTGCCCACACTGTCAGTTTGTGTGCTATGTGTTGCCTCTTTGTCAAGCCCAGGCCATACTGGGCATGCCTCCAATTGCCTACAGGGGCTGGCTCAGGGTGTTCCTCCTCCAAGTCCCTCTGTGCCTGTGGGGACCTTGGCAATGGTGCGGGGCTGTGTGGTCCTTCCTATGCTGTTCCTGCTGCAGCTGTTTCTGAAGGATCATATTGTGTAGCATGGCACATGCTATGAACATGTGTACACATGTGACTGGAAAGTACTACAAGGCTCCACCAAATATGTCAAGGCAGCGGAACCATGACTTGAGCATCCTGAACACACACTCTATAATGATCCTGGTCTGTGCATGTGCCTCATTATGGTGTTCTTGAGTGGGTGTGTGCACATTTCTGTTGGGTGTCGTCATCCATGGCTCCAGTGCATAGCCAGCATCCCCCACCAGATGGCCATACAGGATCTCCTCCCTGGCAAAACCCTGCTACAGCTGTGAGGAATGCCAGATGTGGGAGTCATGATTGCTTCCAGGGCTGCCAGCACACACATTCATGATAATGCACTGGGCATTGCACACGACCTGGAAGTTGATGGAGGGGAAGCCCTTGTGGTTTATGTAGACCCTACCTTGCTCACCAGATGGTGCTTTCATGTGGATGTGCATGCAGTCTATGGCACCCAGTACGTCCAGGTATTCTGCTACATGGTGGAAGATGCGCATATTGCTGGTCAACTCCTCTCAGGTGCTGGGGAAGTGAATGTGCTCACTGGCATGTGGTAGCATTGCATCCAGGAACTGGTGGAGTACCCTGGATGCAGATGCCTGTGAGACCCCCATGATGTCCCCAGTAGGTCTTTGGAAAGTACCTGTGGCTAGTATTCTTAAAGCTACACATACTTTGGTATCCACTGGGATGGGTTCCCCTCTGTTGGCTCTGGGTATGAGTTGAGGCTGGCACAGCTCGATGATTTGCTGAAGTATATCTCTGTCCACCCTGTAGTGCTTTACTATCTCCAGATCATGTCACTTCTGGTAGGTTACCCTGGGTCTAAACACTCTTCTCCTCCTCCTCAGTCTGGGGAGGCTGTCAGCATTATCCTCCTCACCACTGTCACCATCCAGCACATACTGATGCATCAAAGTGACAGCAGCCCCTAACATTATGTCAGTTAAAATTCCTCCGAGTGTGTACAACAATGGTACAGAGTTTGTGGGAGAAAAAAGACTGTAAGGTGTTTGCACAGTTTATACTGCTGTGCTGCAGATGCTGCCTATATAATGGCTAGCTATGATACATTTCATCTGCCTGGTATTTTATTTGTACCATCTGCCTGGTATTTTATTTGTACTCAATTGTCTTTATTTTGCTATGTCCCTTTTTTTCTCTTCTCATTTCTGCCCCTTTTAAGTCCCTTTTTTTCTCTTCTCATTTCTGCCTTTTTAAGCCCCATCAACAGTTCTGCTATTTGTTTTTTTTTTGTTTGTTTGTTTTTTTGTTTATAAACCCGGTGTGCACCAGGAAACCCATTTATCTAAAGTAAACAATGAAAAATGGCCCTCACCTGGACATGAACACACTCTTCATTTTATGGAATAAGTCAATACAGCCTCAGATACCCCCTTTGCTTAGCTGTGCTTAGCAAAGCTCAAATGGGAGCCGTAGTGCTCCAATGTGCTTACACCAAGCATGACACAACCCCTTTTCATTTCAGCTGCTTCTCCTGCTTACACTACTGCCTTATAGCTCCTACACAGTTAGGTGCAGCCAAAGAATGGTCCCCTATTAAGTGATTTAATAAAATTGCTCATTTGCATACCCCACTGCATTAGTCCTTCATTACACCACTATACCACAGCCTTCCTCTTTAGCAACCAGTGTTACCTGTTATTGTTTTGATTCTGCATGTCATATACTATAATGGCAAATTGCAGATTTCAATTAAAATTGCCTTTTCACATTCTTTTTAAAATTTTTGGCACAATTCCATTTGCACGCTGCTGCCCTATGCTTAAATGGTCAAAATTGGCCAAAAAAAAATAAACGTTGCTTTTTATGATTTTGCAACACTTTTTCATGCCAATGGCCATATATTTGGCCATAGGGATGCCTAAGGATTATAATACATGCTTTACTTTGAGCTGTCATCCCTCCATTTTGATCTTTGCAGAAATGCATTCGGCTAGTAGCCGAATACATTTCTGCACCTCACACTCTTCTTGCATGGATGCCTGCCTACTTACTGAATCACTAATTCACCTAATTTGCATGCTTTTCACCAGAAAATGAGGTAATTAGAATTATTCAGTGGTGTCCATGTAAGAATAGTGCTGGCAGGCTCATGCAAACTCCCAACCTTGTTTACTGGATCGCTCAGCAGCCATATTTCGTGAAGGAACTCCTACATTATTCCTGCATGGAGAAAACAGGTTACTGAATCCCAGGGTATATCTAGCTATAAAGTAATCAGCTGTATGAATTTTATTTGTTGATAGGTACTGATGCCAATACAGCAAATTATCCTTTTTGAAATCTAACATAGGTTCATAGGTTGGTACTAGGCTATCAGCCCTAGGGTCTATACAAGCCTAGCCATAACAATTCCCCGGCTATTTCTTCCTACAATATTTACTTCCCTGGTCTCCAGTCTAGCAGGGTGACTGATGTAATCCCTGGGGTAAATTTCCTATCTCCCATCCAGTCGTCAAGGTTCCTTTTGAAGAGGCCAAGAAGGCACTCTGCTTGACATGTATGGGCAGTCTATTCCAGAGTATGGGGAGTCTCTGTGTCAGGAACGTATCCCTCCAGCATGTTTTGTTCATTGTGATGACAAGGTTTAGGTCCCTGGAGCATGTGGCTCTGATGGATTGGGATTTCTTTAAGTGTAGCATGTCCAACAGCTCTGGGTTTGACATGGCCTTGTATGTTAAGCAGAGATCGCCACTGAGTAGACAATATGTGACAGAGTATAGCTGGAGTTTTTTTAGTCGGTCAGCATAGTGCATCTGCTTTAAGCCTGTGATTCTTTTAGTGAGGTGTTTCTGCAGATGTCTTGTGAGGTACATACCAAATGGAGCATTGTACTCTATGATGGGTCTAATGAGGGATAAGTAGAGTGGGACAATGACCTCCTTTTTTTCTGAATGAAAAGCCCTTAGTGATGAGGTGTGCCAAATAGAAGGATTTCCTGACTGTTGTTGCGACGTGGTTATTGAAGGTGCGACCACTGTCCACCTGTGTTCCTAAGTCTCTTATCACACTTTCAGTGTTTAGTGTACTGCCACCTATGTGGAAATTCATGAAATGTTTTTTCCCAAATGGTATAACTGTACACTTCTTGGCATTGAGCTTGAGCCCATGGCTCAGGCACCAAGCATCTGTTTCTGTAAGGCCCTTTTTTAGAATATCCACATCATTTGGGGATTCAATAATGGCTCCCTGTTTGCAGTCATCTGCAAACTTTGTTAGCCAGAGTCCCTCAGTGTTGGCTTGTACTTCAGAGAAATAGATGCCAAATAAGAGCGGTCCCAGGACTGAACCCTGAGGTACTCCACTTGTTACTTGTCTGGAGCTGGATTTGGAGTCAGCTACTTTTACAGTCTGTCTTCTGTCAGTAAGCCAGTTGGCAACCCATTGAGTGATGTACGGATTTATGCACATCTTAGTAAGTTTATCTATGATTCCAGAGTGGGGGGCGGTCTTGAAGGCCTTGTTGAGGTCCAGTTAGGCTGTGTGGACTGCCATACCCTCACCCACAGCTCTGGAGACTGACTTGACAAAGTCAATCAGGTTCAGGAGACATAACTGGCCCTTCATGAATCCAAACTGGGTGTGGTCCAGTGTTTGAAGGTTGCCAATGTCTTTGTTTATAAGTTCCATGACAATACGTTCCATGGCCTTGCAGATCAGGCTCATCAGACTGATTTGACGGTAGTTCCCAGGATCCATGGTGGATCCCGCTTGTGGAGTGGGATAACTGTAGCTGTGTGCCACTCAGTGGGCATGAAGCCTGAGGTGAGGTTATGATTAAACATGACACTTAGGTGAGGTGCCAGTTCATTTTGTACTTCATGTAGTACACAGCCTGGGATGTCGCCTGGTCCCATGGATGCTGTATTCTTAGCTTTGGAGAGTGCATTTTTTACCTGTGTGGCCGTGATTACCAGATTTTGGCAATCTTTCTGTATTGAGATAGGCCTTTTAGGGGGTGAGAGTGGGGTGAAGTTGGCACTGAATTGATCTGCCAGGATATGGGCAATGTCCTTGGGATCAGTATGTTTAATGCCATTTTGTTGTAGCTCAGAGAAGATCTGAGCATTGCCATTTAGATTCCTGACATAGCTGTAGAATGCCTTGTGGTGGTCTTTGGAATCTTTGGCAATTTTATTTTTGTAACTAGCTTTGGAGGAATTTATGAGGGATCTCAGCTTCTTACTGAGGCTGGTAAGGAAGTTTTTTGCATCCTGGGATTTTCCTCTTTTCTGCAACACTTTCTTCCTTCTGTTGTGTAGTTTGTTTATGACAGGGGACCACCAGATTGGCTTCCTTTTTTTGGAGGAGAGTGTCTTGGTTCTATTTAGGATAGCATGATTCATGCACAAGTGGATGTGCTCGTACAGTGCTTTAGTGTAGGATTCGACGGTCAAACTTTCAGTTCCCATCTGCATGGGTGTCATGAAGTTTGTCACTTCTGACTTGAGTAGCATGAAGTTGGCATTGGAGAAGTTTTTTCCAGTTGTTTCCTTAATGGGGGGGTGGGGGTGGGATGTGGATGTCAAAGGTGATTAGCTGATGGTCAGACCTAAGCAACGAGGGGGTGACCACTGGTGTGGAGCATCGATTTCCCATGTTGGTAATGACCAGGTCTAGGATATTGGAGCCCTTGTTGGGACTATGGATTAGTTGATCCATGGCATTGGAATTTATGAATTCCAAGAACTGTCGGGCACAGGTGTTGGTACATGAGTAGTTTTCCCAGTTAATGGCAGGGTAGTTGAAATCTCCCAGGATTAGGGTATTTAGCTGTATCTTAATATTTTCCAGTTGTTTAGAAAGGTGTAGTGACATTCTTGGGGCATGGTGGTGGATCTGTAGCAAGCTAGAATTTGGATTTCAGTCTTACCTAGTGTTAGTTGCACCTAGAGAATTTTGGATGCATGGTGTTGGGCAACTAGCCTGGAGGTGTGAATATCCTTGGTGAATATGGACACTCCTCCACTTTAGTGTTTTGGTCCTGGTTTGGTGGCCAAAAAGTGTGGTAAGAGTTGTAGCCTGGTATTGCAGGGGTACTCTCTGGTAACTTGAAACAGGTCTCAGTTACTGCATAGCTATCGATGTTCTCCATTTTTAGGAGTGCCTCGAGAGAGTGCATTCTAAGGTTTAGACTTCTAGTATTGAGTAGCATTACCTTTAGATTTTGCATACTTGTACCTGTTACAGTGGTGGTTTTGTCCTTTGAGCCTTGCCTAAAAAAGGCAATATAGGGGTGGCAAGAGCATTAGCCAGTAACCTGAATCCCAGGGGTAACAGGTGCAGACTATCTCTGGCAAAGCATCGTGGTTTGTCGATCATGTCATCCCAGGCAGACAGATACTGGATCCCCTTTGAATGACACCAGAAGCTTAGCCAATTGTTGAAGTCAATCATTTTGTCCTTATGCTGTGGTATCATTCTGGGCAAAGGCAGGATGCTATTCAGGGCTAGGGTCATACCTGCCTGGGCCACATGATCTGAGAGCTCTTCCATGTTCCTTTTCATGTAGTCTAGGGAGGTACATCTCGAGTCATTCACTCCAACATAGACAATGACAGAGTCATATTTGTTGTGGAGTGACTTGAGTGCATGCATTATATGGTAGATCCTGGCACCCGACAGGCAGCTGACTGTAATTTTCTCCTTGTTCAGCCTGCTGAGTGGGACATCAGTGTGCCTGACTATAGAGTCAGCTATGACTAACGTGTTGGGTACTTTGTTTTGCCTTAGGGGCTGTTGCTGGGTGGCACACTGGTGTTGTGAGCTATATGATACTTTTGTTGCGATTGGTGTTTGCTTTTCAGCTTTGGAGGTCCTTGTTGTTTGGGCAGGTTAATGTTAAGGGCCTCCACATATGTGGGTTTAGTGTTGCTATGTGTGGGTGTTGGTAGTGAGGGTTTTGAAAGGCTATGTGTTGCTTGAGGTGTAGTGTGGGTGTTAACCTTCTCCTCTTGATTGTCTAGCACAATCTTGGCTGGAGAGAGCTTTGCTTCCAGTTTGGCTATGTAAGTGCATCTCTTGCAGGTTGTAATGTTGGGTGGTAGGAGGAGAGGGTTGTCTGTGTACATGAGGCAATTTCTGTATTGCCCCAGTATACCCAGATGCACCAGGTGGACAGGAGACATCACCAGGAGCTGACCCTTGGACATGCCTGGTTAGGTACTTTTTTTTTTGTAACATGCAAGAGCTGTTTTCCCTTACCTTGGCAAGGTACTTTGCAATTATAGGCTGTTTAGTGCCTTCAATTAATTTCTCCTTATTAACAAGAATAGTTGAGTGCTTGTATCAGTTTAAGGCTTCCTGGTGCTTTCCAGCAGGTTTTAGAGCAAGTGCTAGTCACAGGGACTCCAACCAGAAAGAGTAAGGAATCAATGCACTCTGCACCTACTCTCACTAGGATCAGAATATAAGCACATATTCCAAGCTGTCACCTATAAAGCAGTTATTAAGCTTTCTGGTGATCAGCAGTCTCCAGGAAATAATGTAACTGCACTCCTTCCCTCACCAGGAGAAAACAGAACACTTATCCCAAGATGATTACTGAGATGCAGAATGTGGGCTCTCCAATAACTGGTGGTCTTGCAATAGATGCTTAAAGATAAGATGAAAAAAATGGTTTATCCTAAACACTGCAGTGTGCACTAGAAGAATTAGATGTGAAAGTAGGTACCTTAAGTTTTACCTGTCTTAAAAGTTAAGTTTTATTGGAGAGTCACTATTTTTAAAAAGCAAGAAAGATTGAAAGGGGGTGGTCACTTTTGTATTCTGGTACTATGGAATACAGTAGGATGGCCAATAAATGTAAATAGTTGAAGGGGAGTGATTTCACAAAATGATAATTTTGTGCTTACTCACACAAGCCAGTAAAAGCAGAGAGGAAATTAGATATATGGTCAAATTAACATAAGGGGCAGGCACCTAGAAAGACAGTGGTGTTTAAGAACACAACAGTAACTGGGTGGGAGGGTGGGAAAATTATTTCTGCCTGACTCACAAGAAACAGAGCTGTGGTCTCTTTTTAAGTTTTAATATGCATTTAAAAGCAGAATACAAGTAAAACATGAGGTGAAGAAAACAAATCACAGTATTAAAAATAGAAAAAGGCAATAAAGTAATACAAAATACAACAAATAAAAAGCAAAGTAATGTTTACCACACAGCAAAGTGTAGCAGAGTCTGGGTGAGCCTTTCTAGTAAAGCTCTGAAATGTTTTATTTACATGTTCTTAGTATCAAAATAAATTATACATTCACTAATAAAGGAATTTGGAAATATGGATATGATTAAATTCTTGATTATGTGATTGGAATATATGAATCTTTAAAATTCAATAATATTTGGTTAATGAAGAAAAAGGTTGTTAGTTTTTGTTTATTTTGCAAATATACTTTAATTAGCCAGAGAAAAACATTCCTATATATACAAATAAAAAGGTTCAAATAGTGTTTTATTGCTGTCTAGTAATATAATTTTGTGTATAGACTTCCAATAAGGTGTATATGAATGAATTATTATTCCATAAAAATACAGTGTTAATAACAGCTGCATTTATATATAATTCTATGCTAGGTAATGCAATACCTCCCTCGTCCCTGCTTGGAGATTGCCATTGTAGAGATATTCTAGGTTTTTTTTAAAAATGGAGAAACTTGAGCATGATATTGCCTATGCTTTTAAATGTTTTTTTTGAGTGAGGGGATGATTAGTGACTAACAAATAGAATTTTAGGGAAAATTATCACTTTGATTAAGGTTAGTTTGTCCTCAAATGAAAAAAAACATTTTGTTACCGTTGTATGTTAGGTTTATGATTGAATTAATTAGACATTGATAATTAGCTGAAACTGTCTTTTTAATGTTATATTCAATAGAAATACTTAGGTACTTAATACACAAATTGTCTCAATTGAAGTGCTTGTAAGTTTTTAATTTGGAAGTGACGTCCTTTTTATTAAGTGCGTTTGTTTTTTTTTGTTTTTTTATGATTAAATTTTAATCCAGATATACTTTCAAATAAATCCAGGGCACTACCTAAACAGTCTAGTGAGGTTTCAATATCTCTACATGTTAGTAACAAATCATCAGCAAAAAGTTGGATCTTTGGGGAGATATCACTTGTACGTTTATAACCTATAATGCTCTTATTTTTTAGTATACAATTTGCAAATGTCTCCCTGACAAGGGCAAAAATTAAAGGTGACAAAAGGCAACCTTGTTTTGTACCTCTCAATATTTTGAAAGGACTAGATATGAAACAGCCAATTTTAACAAAGGAAATATAATTTTCATAGAGTTTTTTAATTAACTTTATAAATGCTAAAGAAAAGTTATATTCTTGTAATACTTTAAATAAGTCAAACTAAGAGAGTCAAAAGTTTTGTCTATGTTGAAGCTTAATATTGACAATTCATTTTTTTCTTTTGTTTGCTCTATCCATAAGATATAATAGCCTTACTATATTGCCTTGAACTATCCTGTTTTTTAAGAACCCAGTTTGGTCATTGTCTCTTAAGTCAAAAAGGATAGTGTTCAGCCTGTTTGCTAAGAAAACCATAAAAATCTTATAATCTATATTTAATAAAGAAATAGGTCTATAAGGTGAACACAAAGTGGTTCCTTATCTGATTTTAAAATTGGTAAAACTAATGAGTATTTTCATGAAGGTGGGGCACTTGATGTGCTTTTAACTTTTTCAAATGTGTTTAACAGAATTCTTAATGTATTACCTTGTAAAATTTTATATAATTCATGGATTAATCCATCCAGCCCTGGTGTCTTATTGAGTTTTAGATTATTTATTTGACCTTTAATTATTTCATAGTAAAGGTTTTATCAAGTCTAGTAGTATTATCATGGGATACATTCCTTTGAATGTTCTTTAAGACGTTATTTAGGATACTATCAATTATCATTGTATTTGAGTTATTTATACACTCATAATGTTTTTGAAGCATTCTAGTATGTTCTTCATATCTGATGCTTTTATTCTTTCCTTATCTTCTTTATATATGATTTCCTTTATATGTCTTTTTTCATTTACATATTTTGATCTGACTGCAATTTTACGTAGGCCTTTAGGGCTGATTAAGTAGGAGTATAACTTGATGTTTTCTAAATTAATGGAAATTATGTGGTGTACGATGCCCTGATATTCCTTATTCAGTTTACTTATATTATCTAACATTTTATTATTAGGTGTTAAGTTACCTTTCAACTTATCCAGTTCACTCTGTATATCTATTAGTCTCTTATCCCACACTTTTCTTTCAGATAAGTACCAGCCTTTTAACTTTCCCGTAAAAAAACACCTTTAAGGTATCCCACAGAATCATTTCTGCCACCCCTCCATTATTATTTACTTCAATAAATTGTTTTAGGTGAGTTAGAAACCAGTCTTGAAAGCCCTTTATTTTCTTAATGTAGGTGGGGATTCTCTGACAAAAGATTAAAATATCACTGTGAAACATCAATTTAAAGGTGATGCACCGTGATCTGAAAAATGACAAGACACAATCGTGGCATCTTTTATTTTGGATAATAACGAGCTGGTTACTAATACGTTATCAATGTTTGTTTGTGTGCCAAGCCTATATGAGAAATGGGAAAATGTTAGGGAAGAAGGTGATATTACATTATAGATGTCTTTCAAATTCCTTGAATTTACAGTTACGTAAATGGAGGAGATATTTTAAAAGGTTTAATATTCATAGGTTCGTAGGTTCATAGGTAGATACTAGGCTATCTGCCCTAGGGCATTTATTAGCCTAGCCAGAGTGTATTTGGCTTCCGCCTCCCTATTAGATTAGCCTACTGTGCCTCTGTAAAGTAAGTCAGAGAAGGTACCCTTTTAAGATTAGTTTACTGTGCCTCTGTCTAGCAGGGACACAGAAGATATCCTAGGGGTGAATTTGCGATTTCCCATCCACGCGTCCAGATTTCGCTTGAAGAGGGTCAGCAAGGGGCTATGGTGTCTGTTGAAGATAAAGTATAATTAAAATCTCCTGATAAAATTATCTTCTCCACGAGAATATAAAGTCATGGTGTCAAGATGCTGTTTTACTGTTTTTGTGAATATTCCTGGTAACCAATATGAGTTAATGAGGATGTAAGGCTTTTTCCCAACCTTACAACCCACACAGCAACCCAAACCAGGGTCAAATAGTTAGAAAATTAGTTCACTGCAGCAGTTCACTTATGAAAACCAATTTATTGTTACAAAAAACAGACTTAGCGCTTTCACCATTAAAATGGCATCCTCAGAGTCCTTGGACTAATGGTGAAAGCACTAAGTCTGTTTTTTGTAACAATAAATTGATTTTCATAAGTGAACTTCGTTGCTTTGGTGAATAGTGGTGCAGTGGTTGTAGAACTCCGTATTTTTCCCAACCTTAATTACTACTAAAGCTAACATACCATTTTTATCTGTATACGATTCTATGATCTCTGGTGGTTTTCTTCCATAGAATTGAAACTCTTTTTTTTTCTTTATATTGTGATCTAACCAATATTACATAGTCACTAGCTCCCTTCATGGGATTATTTAGGCCATTTACATTTAAAGATAGTACATTATATGTTGACATAGTTAAGCAGGATTTGTGGTATTAAGATATACATACTGATTCCCTATATTTTTATAGCAGTTAAAAATAACATTTGTTATGGACAAATTATAAACAATTAAATTAGAAATCTTAACTAATTTGAACTGTTAATAGCAGCAGTCTGCATTTAAAGTGTTGAGAGACAGCCTTACAAGACTATCTGCAAATATATAGAGCTGAATATATTTTTCTGTATTATTCTGTATTATAGAGCTAAATTGTTGCTTAGATATCTGTTGTCTTAGTGTTTTGCAAATATACAGAGATCAGTATATATTTTTTTGGTTTTATAATTTGCACTCTGATTTCTCACATCTCTGTTGAAACTTTCTTCCCCACCCCCACCCCCTCATTTTGGTTTCTATTGCTTGTGTGTTGTTAACTCAAGGTTACCTTAATTTGAATTGTTAATAGCAGCAGTCTGCATTTAAAGTGTTGAGAGACAGCCTTACAAGACTATCTGCAAATATATAGAGTTAAGTATATTTTTCTGTATTATTCTGTATTATAGAGCTAAATTGTTGCTTAGATATCTGTTGTCTTAGTGTTCTGCAAATATACAGAGATCAGTATATATGTGTTTGGTTTTATAATTTGCACTCTGATTCCTCACATCTCTGTTGAAACTCCCCCCCTTCCTGTTCTTGGTTGTAGTTTAAATTTGGTGGCTTTTGCAGTGCCCGCCCCACTGTAGATTTGATCTAGGACACTCCCCCAGCCCCATCTCCTTACCACATTCTACCTAATAAACCCTTTCTGCACTTGCTTTTAGTCCTTTTTAATTTAATTACATGTTTTCAAACTGTGTGTGGACTAATATTGCTACATACTCAAGTGTGCCAGCTTGCACTGCATGTGAATTGTTTTTACTACAGTTTCTGATACTTTTCTGAAAAAAAAAATTGTAAGCCTGTTTCCTACCTTTCCTGTAATTAGTGTTCCAGATTCAGATTTGCTGTATCCAGGACTATTTGTAAGCTTCTGAGCCCCCAAGCCTTTCTGTGTTGGAGGGAAGCCCTCTAGCTTATCAGTGGGAGTGGTAAGCACTAGGTAACCTGTCTACCACAAAAGGAGTGGTTCTGGCCCAGAATTTGTAGTTATTGGCTGTTTGGGCGGTCTTCCAGCTCTCTCAACTTTCTGATTTGAAGGCCTGCATTTGCACTTGTTTCTGTCCTGTAACTCCTGGGCCCATCTCATTTGCTCACTCAAAAAAAAAAAAAAATATCTGCTTTTACTGTATTTGTGTTTCTTCCTACTTTATTTTGCTTTTGCGTCATCTTAAAAGTACTCAATTGTATTTATTACTTCTTGGTGTAACTCATTCTAAGCCTTTTAGTTTAAGCACTTGGGCTTCAGACCAGTTGTTTTACATTAGGAAGGTTTGTGGTCTGCACTGTGGTGGCAGGACAGGTAGCTTACATCCTTCTAAGTTGGGAACTGCTGATTGAGGGCTCAGTGTCTGTTATTCTAAAAGTGTATTAATTCTGTTTTAAGCACTTGGGCTTTAGGCCAGTTATTTTACATTAAAAGGGTTTGTGGTCTGCACTCTTGTGGGAGGAGCGGCTGGACTCTGCTCTTCTGAGCTGGGAATTTCTGGTTAAAGGCTTATAGTGCCTGCATATCTAAACTGCTTCTTATTGAAATTGGTACAACTTGTTTGCTGTAGCATAGACTAGATCCAGGCCTGCTGAATCTAGCTTTGTTTGTATAACTTGAGCACTAATCCAGGCATTCTTTAAAGTATTCAATTGTATTTATTACTGCTTGGTAGTAACTTGTAGCTATCATTCTAAGTCTTTTGGATTAAGCACTTGGGCTTCAGACTAGTTGTTTTACATTAAGAAGGTTTGTGGTCTATACTGTAGTGGCAGAACAGGTAGTTTACATCCTTCTAAGTAGGGAACTGCTGATTGAGGGCTCAGTGTCTGTTATTGTAAAAGTGTATTAGTTCTGGTTTAAGCACTTGGGCTTCAGGCCAGTTATTTTACATTAAGAAGGTTCGTGGTCTGTACTCTTGTGGGAGGAGAGGCTGGACTCTGCTCTTCTGAGCTGGGAATTTCTGGTTAAAGGCTTATAGTGCCTGCATATTTGAACTGTTTCTTACTGAAATTGGTACACCTTGTTTGCTGTAGCATAAACTAGATCCAGGCCTGCTGAATCTAGCTTTATTTGTATGCTTGTTGTTTGTTTGCTTGTTATTTCCCTGAAACGCTAATTCCGCCTAAAACACGGCTTTTCAGCACTTCTGTGGATCCCTAGTGATATCTGCATTGCTTACTGTACTTATTTCCTTGCTTCACTTGAAAGAAAGTTACTGTTTGTCATTTTTGCATTTAAGTTACCTGTAACACATTGCATTTAAGTTACCTGGCACTTGCTCACTAAAGCAATTATATAAGTCAGCACTAAAATATTAAAAGCACTACACCCTCACAAACTCCCCTTGAGTACCTCATTTCCCACTGGCCCTTTTTTTCAATTATAAAGGAATTCCCAATACTATTCTAGCATGTCCAAAGGTCAGTTGTCAATCTCCTCTCCGGTCCAGGTGTTGAATTTGGGAATCCTGAGGCAATGTTACAACTGCCTCATGTACACAGACAACCCTCTCCTCCTCCCAACAAATTCCAACACATGTGAGAGATGCAACCATATAGCCATACTGGAGGCTAAGCTCTCTCAACTCAGTACTGGCGAAACCAGTCAGGAGGAGAAGGAAACCACACTCACTACAATTCCAGTCTCACATAGACCTACCACGACAGCAAACCAAACATATAAACACACAAAAACATACTCGGAGGCTCTAAATAAAAATCTGCCTAAGCAGCAGAGACCTCCAAAGCAGACACCCAAGCAACCGCTACCCCAAAACAAAACATGTGCAACACATAGCTCACAAAGCCAGTGTGCCGAACAATCACAGCCCTTAAGGCTAAACAACACACCTGATACACTTGTAATAGGTGACTCTATCGTCAGGTACACTGACGTCCCGCTCACCAGGCTGAACAAGGAGAAGGTCACGGTGAGCTGCCTGTCAGGCGCTAGGATCCGCCACATAACACAAGCACTCAGGTCACTCCCAGGCAAGTACAAATATGACTCAGTCATTGTCCATGCTGGTGTGAATGACCTGAGACGTACCTCCCTGGACTACATGAAAAGAGACATAGAGGAGCTCTCTGAGCATGTAGCTCAGGCCGGTATGACCATAACCTTGAGTAGCATCTTACCCTCACCAAGAAATATGCCACAATATGAAGACAAGATGATCGATTTCAACAATTGGCTTAAGTATTGGTGTCATTCAAAAGGGATCCAATGCCTGTCAGCCTGGGATGACATGCTCGACAAGCCACGATGCTTCGCTAGGGACGGCTTGCACCTGTCACCCCTGGGCTTTCAAATATTGGCAAAGGCTCTTGCTACCCCCATAGTGCCTTTTTTAGGCAAGGCTCAAAATACAAACCCACCTCCATAGGTATCACAAGGGATAAGAAACTAAGAGTAATGCTACTCAATGCCAGAAGTCTAAACCTCAAGATGCACGCACACAAAACTCTCCTTAGCATGGAGAACATCGATATCTGTGCAGCAACAGAAACCTGGTTCAAGGCTCCCGAGAGCACCCCAGCACTACCAGGTTATACCTCATACCATGCTTTTCGGCCCCAAAACTTGGACCAAACCACAAAAAGAGGGGGAGTATCAATATTCGTCAAAGATACCCACACCTCCAGGTTGGTGGCACAGCACGAAGCATCAGAGACTATCCATGTGCAACTAACAGTGGGTAGAACTGCCTTCCAGTTTATAGCCTGCTACAGACCACCCTCCCAAACCCAGGAACCCCACTCGGCCTTCCTGAGAACACTGGAAAATATGAAGGTCTCCCCAAACACCATTATATTGGGGGACTTCAACAACCCAAACATAGACTGGGAGCATTACTCTAGCTCCAACACCCTAGCCCAAAGGTTCGTAGAATTTATAAACTCAAATGCTATGGAACAACTTGTTACCACTCCCACAAGAGGGGAAGACATACTGGACCTGATCATCACCAACATGGGGACTCTATGCTCCAGACCAGAAGTGTATCCCTCACTGGTAAGATCAGACCATAAACTAATCTCACTGGATATTCACATCCTGACTCCACCCCCTGCCCTGAAAACCACAGTGAAAAACTTCTCTAAAGCAAGTTTCACACTCCTCAAAACTGAGGTGGAATCCTTCAAAGCCCTCGGGCCTGTGGAAAATACAGCAGAGACCGCAGAATACTTTACAAATGCATTCTATGAACACCTTCAGGAATGCATGGATCATGCAATCCCAAATAAAACCAAGACCCAATACTCCAAAGGCAGACGTCCTGTCTGGTGGACCCCAGCCATAAACAAACTATACAATAGAAGGAGGAAGCTACTACATGATGGAGCAAAATCCCAAAAAGGGAAGGCATCTCTGATCAGTATTAGCAAAAAACTACGGGCACTCATAAAATCGTCTAAGGCCAGCTTTGAGAGAAAAATTGCACAGGACACTAAGGATAATCACAAGGCTTTCTTTTGTTATGTTAGGAACCTGGGTGGGAATTCCCAGATATGCTCAGAATTAGTCCAAAATGACAAAAAAATACACTGAACCCACAGACATTGCCAACATCCTAGCTGACAGGTTCAGCACAACTCCCCCACCAAAAGGGCAAATATCTATCCCAGCAGAGTGCTGCCCCTGACATCTCAGATGCTCAGGTAAGAGCTGCCCTCTCCAAAGCAAAAACACAGCATCAATGGGACCAGACAATGTCCCGGCTGTCCTACATGAACTCCAAGAAGAGCTAAACCCAAACATAAAACTACTGTTCAGTCTCAGCCTTACTACAGGATATGTACCCAAAGAGTGGCGTACAGCAACAGTGGTCCCTCTCCACAAAGGTGGTGCCTCAACGGATCCTGGAAACTATAGCCCCATAAGCCTGACTAGCTTGGTCTGCAAAGCTATGGAAAGGATCATCATGGACCTCATAAAGAAAGATATTGGGGACCTACAGACACTGGATCCTACCCAGTTTGGCTTTGTTAAGGGCAGATCCTGCCTCTTAAACCTGGTTGATTTCTTTGAAACAGTCACCAAGGCCATTGACGAGAGGAAGGTGGTCCACACAGCCTACCTGGACCTCGCAAAAGCCTTCAATACAGTACCCCACTCGGGCATTATAGATAAGCTCACCAGCTAAAATATAATCCCCCTATATCAGTAGATGGGTTGCAAACTGGCTCAAGGACAGAACCCACATGATTAAAATTGCTGGAGCCATGTCAGACTCCAAACCAGTTACAAGTGGCGTCCCACAAGGCTCAGTCCTGGGACCTCTCTTGTTCGGTATATATTTCTCGGAGGTACAGACCAATACAGAAGGACTGTGGCTGACCAAGTTCGCAGATGACTGCAAACTGGGCGCCATAATCGACTCTCCAGCCAACACGAGCATCCTCCAAAAGGGCCTCATAGAAACAGACAACTGGTGCCAGAGCCATGGCCTCAAGCTAAACGCCAAAAAGTGTATAGTCATCCCCTTTGGCAAAACAGTGCCCACAAATTACCACATAGGTGGTAATCCATTAAGTACAGAAGAAGTAATTAGGGACCTGGGGACCCAAGTTGATAGCAATCTCTCATTTGACAACCATGTGGCCAAAGTGGTTAGAAAAACATTTTATATAGCCCACCTAATCATGAAGGGATTCACATCTAGATCAGGGGAGGTCATCGTGCCTCTTTACTCATCCCTCATCAGGCCCATAATTGAGTACAATGCCCCTTTTGGGATGTACCTTACCAGATACCTGCAGCAACTGGAAAGACCCCAAAAGTACCTCACCAAGAGGATCAAAGGGCTCAAACAGATGCCATATGCTGCCCTGTTAAAGAAACTCCAGCTCTACTCAGTGGCATACCACCTGCTCAGAGGTGATCTGTGCCTGACATATAAAGCCATGTCCAACACAGAATTAATGGACATGCTGCACCTCAGAAAATCCAAACCCCATCGAGCCACAGACTCGAGAGACTTGAACCTCAGCAATGAAATAAATAGGACATGCTGGAGGGACAGATTCATAACCCAGAGGCTCCCTTCACTCTGGAATAAAATCCCAGTCCAGGTTAGGCAGAGTCCCTCATTGACTCTCTTCAAGAGGAATCTTGATGAGTGGATGGGAGATCATAGGTTTACCCCGGGTATCACTTCTGTGTCACTGTTAGACAGAGGCACAGTATACTAACCTCGAAAAAGGGCATAGCAAAATTCATTTAAAATGGTTGACGAAAGCCAAACACACTCTGGCTAGGCTTATAAATGCCCTAGGGCAGATAGCCTATTATGAACCTATGAACCTATATAAACATTAAAAACCTTCTGTATGGAATACAGTATTCCTGGCTTAATATGTGTACTATATAAGCCACAACCTTGCCAAACTCTGACATCTAGTGGTGGCTTTCCACTACTGCGGGTTAACATATAAATTGAAGAAAAAGCAGACTGGAACATAAATATGTGGGAGAATCACTTACTTCAGATTATACTTTGCAATATCTCAATAAATTAAATTATATCTTTTAACTCTACCATGTCAACCTTTTGGATACACGATGATGCAGTCTACCTTTCTATATCCCAAAAGACACAATATTTTAAAAGGCAGGCAGATGATAACAAGAAAACAAAGTATAAGCAATCATCAGTGATCAGTATTCAATACCATTCCTCCTGCTTTTTACTGTCTTAGTCCCCCATTTTATGATATTGCATATTTGTTATACATATAAAAACATGTATAAACACCATCTAAATAAAATCTTCTTTTTTAAAATGCAAAACATTTTAACTAATATTTAGTAATAAAACAATATTAATATTATATTCATTACATATTACATATTATATTATATTTAACTTTATGAGAAACATGATGTTTTCAGCAGTTTCCTTTACTTTTTAAAAGATGAACAACATCTCAGCATTGTAGAAGATTTCAGGACTAGTTAACTGTTATATTAAAGCCATTTCACTTGTGAATCATTCAAGTCACACCCATTTTATTTAAAAATGGCCAGCAAGCTGCTAAAACTTAATATCACTAATTTAATGTATATATTAAGCTTATTAAATAATATATTCATTACTTACATTACATTTCCCATGTAATAGCATTAAAAATAATTCAAAAGGAACCAAGGCAACATCCGTTTTGTAATCTGACTGGTCCATTGCTTTCAACTTGAGATAATAAGGTCAAAGGCAGTTTATTACCTACTGTATGTCGTCCTGGATGTCTCTGCATGAAAATGGAGCCTTTCTAGCCCCTTAGGAGATCAAGCCTGCTTCAGAAACCTTCCAAACAGCAACTAAACTAAATTGGCAGGAATTTTTGCTTGTAGAGTGAAGCTTTGAGACAATAAATGCTCATGGATGTATTAAGAAGCCATGAGCAATGCAAAACATTTATTTTTGATCTAAATATGTATTTCTGACTGGCAAACATACAATTAAACAAGATAGTAACCATTATTTTCAATTAATGAGTGAATTAGATGTACAGTAACATCCTAATCTTTAAACTAAGGGATTTTTTAGTTAAGTGAGTGTAAACTTATTTTACCTATAATTGTTATCATTTTAAACACACATTATTAGACCAAGCATGACCCTCTCAAAGCAGTAAAACACTAAAAATAATTATAAAAGTCACTTTAGCAAAGCACTAGTATGGCTATGACACATTTTTATATTCTTCACTATAGATTAAAAATTCACTTAACATTTAAAAATATACATTATTTCTGATCAAGAGTCATTAGTAAATATTGTAGTGTCTCATATATTATAACTATTATTTTTTTTTTAAGTTTTCAAAGGGGAGGAGGAAGAAAAAGGAAACAAGTAAAACAAAAATGCATTACCTTGTTTGTGTGATTTCAAAACAAATTAAAACCAACTGCATTGTAGTACATTACATATACGATTATGAATTATTTATTTTTCTCTGTTTTTTTCCTTTCACACATCATTCTTATTATTTGTCTTTGTAATGTACTACTAGTGTCCATAAGATCTGTTGAATTTATTAAGTTTCTTTGTTGTACAAACTTGTTGGCATCTTCAAGTATTTCAAATGTTTTTGTTGCTTCTGGTAGAGAAAGTCTTATTCTGGCAGGCAAGAGTAGTTAAGATTTAATACCAGCCTTTTTCAATTATTTAATAAGGGGAATGCAAGCCTTTCCTTGTGAAATAACAAGAGGAGAGTAGTCATTGTCAAATCTAACAATTTGATCTCCTATTTTCAAAGCAGAGAGCTGAAGCAGACTTTAAGATAAGGTCTTTATCTTGACTTGACATAAATTTAGTAATGATGGATCTGGGATCCACATTTTTGTTAATCGAGACATTTAAAGATAAAGATCTATGGGATTATTTAATTTTGAAAGATAAAGCTTCAGGTAAATTTAAAAATTTTGGGAGCCAAGTAGTTAAAAATCTCCCCATATTGTCTCCTTCCATTCCCTCCGGTATACCAGATTCTTATGTTATTCCATCTAGACCTATTATGCTGATCATCAATTTTGTTAATAAGTTTGTTACTTTGCTGTAGAAGGAATTCAGTACTTTTTTCCCCACTTATCAGTCTGCAGTCAGTGTCAGACACTGATTCTTCTAGTACTGTAATTTGAGCCTTCTATTACTTCAGGACATCATTGAATAATTCAATCTGCTCAGTAGTGCTTTCTTAAATTTTATCCATTTTTAAAATCAAGTTTATCCATTTTCAGCATTGAATCGTGAATGTTTGTAAGGATGGACTACAGCTCTTTTTTCAGAGAGTTGTCCTGTCGAGTGGTCTTAGAGTAATTTATGACCCTTCAGTTGACGTTTCTTCACTTGTCTCCTTTAAAATTTGACAGGACAATGAGAATTATTAGATACAATTACAGCGATATAAAGCTTAGATCTTACGTTTTTGGATTTATTGTTTTCAAGTAGATATCAGTGTATTTTGTGAATAAATCCTGTCAGAAATGTTGAAATACTGCAGAGCAGAAAATTTGTGCTGCTGTCAGCCTTCCATCCAAGCCACTCCAGCAAGCCTCACTTAGTTCTAAACCTGAACAGTGCTATAAAAAAACCACCAGATTCACTTGCAATTTAAGACTTTAGATTTAGAATACACTTAACTGACTAAAGCTTTCTCACCACCTATCTTATACATAGCTCATCTTAACCTGTAAAATCATTCATACCCCATCTGATTGTCCAGCAATTTGACCTCTACTCCAATACTATCTTAAAAATCATCCCTTTCAGTCAAATAATAAACACCTGCTTATCATCACCAAACCACAAAGGGCTGCTGGGGTCAGTCTGTATTCCAATAGCTAGAACTCAGAATAACATTCCTGTATCAATCAGGTCTATCACTCGCCTCCATCTTTTTAAACCATTACTAAAATACTTCCTTGCTATCTCCTGGCTTTGCCCCTGCTCCTCATATGGAGCATAGCTGTCTCCCCTTTTTATACCTCCCTTTAGAGAAGTAAATCACTTAACCAGCTTATCCCCTTCTAATATGTCACATTATTGTACTTTTTATACTACTACACCTACTTCTAATTAGAGCAACCAAATTACTATTTCAACACTTCTTCTTTGCTTATATCCTCTAATACCTCACTCTATTGTATTTCTTAAATTACTGCTACTTATCTTATACACCTCTCCTCAATCTGTAAAGTCTCAGTATAAAGCTTATAAATTTAATGTTTGTGTATAGCAATATCAATTTTATTATACTAAATATTGTGCAATGCATTCACTGTCACTGCATTATAAAATTTCTTATTGTAAATATTGATTACATTAAATATATGTTGGTGTTTTTCTGCCCAGGCCTCTGCTGAAAAAGCCCAGTCAAACTTTCCAGGTAAATAAATGTCATATATATGTATATATATATATATATATATATATATATATATATATATATATATATATATATATATATATATATATATATATATATATATATATATACACACACACACACACACACACACACACACACACACACACACACACACACACACACACACACACACACACATATATATATATATATATATCTATGGGTCTACCTGAAAATGCCAAAAGTCCACAATGCCGACAACAACAATGACACCGACACTGGAAGATCGACAACGGAGAAGACTGAAAGTTGAGAATCCCAACGCTGAGAACACCAACATGTTAAGGTACATGTGTGATAGGGATGGACGTTAGGGTCAGGGTGTGGGTACGGTAAGTGTGTGATAGTGACAGACGTTAGGGTAGGGTGTGGATCAGGTAAGTGTGCGATTGTGATGGACTTTAGGTTTAGGGGCGGGTTAAGTGAGTTAGGGTTAGAGTGTGGGTAAGGTAAGTGTGCGATAGTGACGGACATAAGGGTTAGGGGCAGATTAAGTGAGTTAGAGTTAGGGTGCAGGTAAGATAAGTGTGCAATAGGGACAGACATAAGGGTTAGGGGCAGATTAAGTGAGTTAGAAATAGGGTGCGGGTAAGGTAAGTGTGGGATAGTGGCGGACCATAGGGTTAGGGTTTGGGTTAAGGTTAGTGCATAGATAGTTGTGTATGTAAGGTTTTAGTGTAGGTTTGTAAGGTTTTTGGTGTGCTTTTGTTGTGTGTATGTTTTTCAAGAAAGGTATTTGTTTTGTTGATTGTCGGGATTGTGATTTGTCGGGCATGTGAAGTTTTGTGTTTTTGAACTTTCGGTTTTGTCATGTCAGTTATTTCATTGACGATGTTTTGGCGTGTTGATGTTATCAGGTAGACCCATATATCTATCTATATATATATATATATATATATATATATATATATATATATATAAGGGTCTACTTTGTTTAATTGAAAGCTCATTTCACTGAATTTGAATTCACCCTGATAAAATCAGTGAAAGCTCAAATTACTGAAAACTCATTTCAACACGTGTCATTTCACTGAAGTACTGGCAATGTGTAGAGTACTGTAAGGCAAGTAAACAGTATATGCCCTTTTCCCCACTGTAGTGTGATCCTGGAGTTAGTATATATAGTTAGGGGGGGCACAGCCCTCCACACTGGGAGGTGTGGGATGGCATAGCCCCCCACCTAGTTTGGTTTTATATTATATTTCACTGAAAGCTTCAAAACAATACATTTTAAACCATAGACATGCATGCTTACAATACCAATGAATAACTCTTTCCAGAAGACAATATATATCTAAACTAAGTATTGGGCTATGGCCCCCACACCTCTCAATGTGGGGGGCTGTGCCCCATACATACCCCTACCTATATATACTAACTACAGGATTGCACTACAGTGGGGAAAAGGGCATATACCTTTTACTTGCCTTACAGTACACTAGACATTGCCAGTACTTCACTTCAGTGAAATGAGTTTTCAGTAATTTGAGCTTTCAGCGATTTGATCAGGGTGAATTCAAATTCAGTGAAATGAGCTTTCAATGAAACAAAGTATACCCATATATATATATATATATATATATATATATATATATATATATATATATATACATACATATATATATATATATATATATATATATATATATATATATATATATTAGAAGTAGCTATCAAACAAGGTAAACACAGCAACTACATAAAACAATAAAAACCTTGATCAGAAGAAATCAGACTGTAGACTAAACATTAAGCACTTTTGTTATTTGCTATTTTAAAACATGTACTTCATCAGAAACTTCATTTTAATGTACAATCTAGATAGTGCAAACAACATCCACATTAGCAGTTCTAAATTAATATATATATATATATATATATATATATATATATATATATATATATATATATATATATATATATATATATATAGATAGATAAATAGAACTCCGCTCACTAGGTGGGTGTCATCAATTATCTTAATATTTAAAGTTTCAGGCAGAGTAACTGCTCCCTCTTTTAATACTCCTTTACCCAATTCCAGGACTAATTATCAGGATAGTTTCAATTTTTTATCTCTAGGACAGTTAAACAGCAAAGTTTAGACCTCTGAAAGAGGGATGATAAAAGGGAGAGGGAGAAGAAAGGGAAGAGGTCACAGCAAAGCAAGATAAAGAATGACAGTTCAAATTCTCATTTATCTTTTCCCTTGTTTTCCCCATCTTCTTTCCTGATGTCCAATCCCAATACCATTTCCAACTTGTCTAGTTTTCCAATTAATTTAAATATGCAGTCGGTACTGAAAAAAGGTTTAATTTTATTCCAGCAGAACGTGCGAGGACTACAGATGTCATACTGGATCTGAAACTGTATGTTAGAAAGCTTAACTTGAAACAAGGCTTTGCAAATAATAATTCTGTAACTAATGAAGGTGTATTTAATAGCAGTTTAGATGATTCTAGTCTTATAGCCTCAGTAGTTGATTTTATTGCTGGACCACAACACACAATGATTTGAACTTTACTTTCCATGGACATGTTAAACAATAGTTTGAATTCTCAGAATATAGATACTAAGGACAACTTCCTCAAAAGAAGCAATTTTAATAAAATCCTGCATCCTATACTGAATATTTTCTGTAAAGTTTGTGAAACTGATATTAGAAATACATTAGCTAATAAACCACTTAAACTATGAAGAGAAAAAAGCACTACAACAGTTTTGTAATGACCCAAATATCAGCTATGGAGGCTGATAAAGGGGGTGGTATTGTGGTTATGGACAGAAGAACTTACATACACAAAAATTACATGACTCTCACCAAAATTGACACCTATCAGATAGTACAGCCAGATAAGGTGTTAAAATGCTTTGAAAAAATAGACTGCATGTTACTGATTCTTTTTCATGACAACCTCATTACTGATTACGCATTTATCTTCAAGCAAGCAGGGAATCCTTGTCTTGACATCATTCCAAAAATTCCCAGAGATCAAATTAACCCTCCTTTGAGACACCTTGTCTCCTCTAAAAAAAAATAAATAAATAAAACTGAATTTATTGCCGAACTTCTTGATTTTTATCTGAAACTTATAGTTCAAAACTCCTGGTTTTATCTGAAAGACTCTTGGGAATTCCTGAATGAGATCTATATCGTTATTAATGATTCCTTTCATTTTATTGGTTCCTCGAACAATGTTTTATTTGTTACACTTGACAAAGTGGTTCTGTATCCTAGCATTCCTCCAGTAGATGGCATTTGTGTAGTGGAGAGATACCTCATGAACCATGCTGGTACAGGGTTGGGTAAAGCTGATGCTCTTTGTAAACTTATACAATTAGTTCTGGAAAACAACTTTTTCATTTTCAATTATAACATTTTCCATTAAATTAAATGTGTAGCCATGAGTCCTAAAATGGCACTGGCTTATGCTAATCTAGTGCTTAGTTCCTGGGAGGTCGACACACTTATTTAGTTGAAGGAATTCAACCAAGTGCATCTCTACAAATGTTTCATTGATGATATATTTTTTCTTTGACATTACCATCTTAGGTACAGGTAAAACAGTTCACTTCTTGGACATTACCCTTTTATGTGATAATGTCTGTAACGCTTTCAACTCCATGGTTTATCATAAAGACACCTTTAGAAATAATTATCTGAACTACAACAGTCAACATCCCTTGTTTATGAAGCGAAACATAGTGAAGGGCCAATTTGTATGTATACGTAGACTTGTTAGTGAAGAAGATATTTTTTTAAAGAATGTGGCTGTCTCAGAAGTATCTTTAAAGAGAAAAACTACCTCATTAAACTCTCTGACTATTATTTTTATGATGTTTATTCTAATAGACATTCTTGGCACCAAACAATTTTTAGATATGCTTTTACTACTAACACAGGTCCTGTTAGTAATGACTGTTCATGTTTTTCGCTACCTATCTCATTAGATTCACAGAGCATCAGGCACTGTATTGCCAAAAGCATTATTAATGTTAATCAAAAATTATCTAAAGCTCAGTAACCAGCCCTGTCCTTCTGCTATATATAAAAAACTACATCTTTGAAGTTGTTTCAAAGGTTTGTAGGTGTGTACTAGGCTAATGGCCCTGGAGCCTTTACAAGCCTAGCCCACAGGAATATCCTACATCATGCCACCCGACCTCTGTCAAGTAGAGCACTGGAGTGATCCCTGGGATTAATTTTCTATTTCCCATCCACTCATCAAAATTTCTCTTGAAGAAGGCCAGTGAGGTGCTCTGTTTGACATGTATGGGAAGTCTATTCCTTAGCATGGGCAGTCTCTGGGCTATGAACATGTCCCTCCAAAATGTTCTGTTGATTGTGGTAATGAGGTTGAGGTCTCTTGAGTGTGTGGTGTGGAGGGATTGGGATTTCTTTAGATGTAGCATTTCTAACAGAGCTAGGTCAGACATGGCTTTATAAGTCAATCAGAGATCACCTCTAAGTAGACAATATGAGACAGAGAATAGTTGGATTTTTTGAGTCTGTCCATATAGGACAAGTGTTTAAGGCCTAGGATCCTCTTTGTGAGGTACTTTTGTGGCCTCTCCAGTTGTTACAGGTGTCTAGTGAGGTACATGCCAAATGGGGCATTGTACTCAATGATTGGCCTAATGAGGGAAGAGTAGAGGGAGACGATGACCTCTTTCTTCCTGGGTGCAAAACCCTTAGTAATGAGATGTGCCATATAGAAGGACTTTCTGACCACAGTGGCAGTTTGGTAGTCAAAAGAGAGGTTGCGTTCAACCTGTATTCCCAGATCTCTTATAGCATCTTCTGTGTACAGTGGACTACCATCGATGTGGTAGTTCATGGGAACTGGGTTTTTCCCAAAGGGGATGACAACACATTTTTTGGCATTGAGCTTAAGGCCATTGTTCTGACACCAGTCATTGGTATCAGTGAAGTCTTTCTGTAGGATGTCAACATCACTTGTGGAGTTAATAATGACTCCCGACTTCCAATTCTCTTCAAACTTTGTCAGCCAGAGTCCCTTCGTGTTGGACTGGAAATCTGAAAGGAAGATACCAAACAGGAGAGGACCCAGGACCAACCCCTGTGGGACTCCACTTGTGACTCATCAGCAGTCTGACTTGGAGTCAGCTACTTTCACACTGTGGGTTTTATCTGTGAGCCAGTTTGCAACCCACCTAGTGATATAGGAGTTGATGCCTTGCTTAGTGAGTTTTTCTATGATTCCTGAGTGGTGAATGGTATCGAAGGACTTGGCCAGATCAAGGTAGGCTGCATGAACCACTGCCTTCATCCACAGCTCTGGTGACTGACTCAAAGAAGTTGACCAAGTTGAACAGGCATGATCTACCCTTCACAAAACCAAACTGTGTGGGATCCAGAGTTTGGAGTTTCCCTAAATCCTTGTTTATTAGGTCCATGATGATGCGTTCCATAGCTTTGCATATCAGACTTGTCAGGCTAATGGGATGATAGTTCCCAGGGTTTGTAGTTGCTCCTCCTTTGTGGAGAGGGATGACTATAGCAGTGCACCATTCAGTAGGGACAAAGCCTGAGGTGAGGCTGTGATAGAACAGGGCACACAGGTGAGGTGCCACTTCACTCCATAGTTCATGTAGAACACAGCCAGGGATACCCATAGACACTGTATTCTTGGTCTTGGACAGTGCTGTTTTAACCTGTGCAGCAGTAATACTGGGTGCCTGGCAATCTACTGGTATTGAGATTGGTCCTTTGGGGAGGGGGGGAGTTAGCACTGAATCTGTTGGCCAGTGTATTGGCAATATCTGTTGGTTCAGTATAGGAGATGCCATTGTGCAGTAGCTCAGAGCAAATCTGGGTATTGCCGTGGAGGTTCTTTACATAATTATAGAAGGCCTTGTGGTTGTCTTTACTATCTGCTGCAATTCTATTTTCATAGCTAATTTTAGAGGATTTGATGAGGGATCTCAGCTTTTTGTTGAGGCGGATAAAGGAGTTTTTCCAGTCTTGGGACTTCACCTTATTCTCCATCAGTTTCCTCCTCCTGTTGTAGAGATTGTTTATGGTGGGAAACCACCAGATTGGCTTCCTTTTTTTGGAGTAGAGCATCTTGGTTCTATTGAGTATGGCGAGATCCATGCATTTGTGTACATGTTCGTACAGTGCATTGCTGTATGATTTGATGGTCATGCAACTATTCTCCATTTGTATGGGTGCCGTGAAGTTAGCCACCTCTGTTCTTAGAAACCCAAAGTTAGCTTTGGAGAAGTTTTTCATGGTGGATACCTTTGTGGGGGTGGGTGGGAGGGATGTGGATTTCCATGGTGAGTACTTTGTGGTCGGATCTAACCAGGGAGGAGTTGACTATTGGTGTAGAGCAATAGTCACCCATATTAGTAATGACCAGGTTAAAGATGTTGCTACCTCTAGTGGGGGTAAGAATGAACTGGTCCAGGGCATTGGAATAAATGAATTCTAGGAAATGTTGGGCAAGTGTATTGGTACATGAGTAGTTTTCTCAGTTAATGGATGGGGTAGTTGAAGTCGCCCAGTATGAGTGTGTTAGGTTGGACCCTAATATTCTCCAAGGGTGCTTAGGAATGTGGAGTGGGTGTCTTGGGACATGGATGGGGACCTATAACAGGTATGACCTGAATCGCAGTCTTGCCCAATGTTAGCTGCACCTGAAGTATCTCTGATGCATTATGTTGGGCTGCCAGTCTGGAGGTGTGCACATCCTTTATGTATATGGAAACACCACCACCTTTGGAGCTCCAGTCCAAGTTCTGGGCAGAAAGTTGTGGAATGAGTTATAGCCTGGTAGTGCAGGAGTGCTTTCTGCTGCCTTGAACCACATCTCTGTTACAGCACAAATGTCAATGTTCTCCATTTTATGGAGTGCTTCAAGTGAGTGCATTTTGAGATTTAAACTTCTAGCACTGTGCAGCATGACCCTCAGATTGCATTTGTTTGTAGCTGTTATGGTGGTAATTTGGTCTTTGGCACACCACCTAAGAAAGGCACTATAGGGGTGGCAAGAGCCTTGGCCAGTATCCAGAAGCCCAGGGGTGACAGATGCAGGCCATGTCTGGCAAAGAATCGAGGTCTGTCAATCATGTCATCCCAGGCAGACAGATTCTGGAAAATTAAAAGAAATGTCAGAGTAAACAACCCTCTGGTCCCACAGGAATGAACAGATGCAGTCACTGTATTTGCTGTCAACATATTCTGATTGGAGATAATCTCAAGTTAACAGCACAAAACTTTTCTCTCCATTTCAAAGATTCATTTGACTGCACTATCAAGAATCTTGTGTACGTCGCAATCTGTTCCCATTGTTGCTCTTTATATATTGGAAAAACTATATGCAGATTAAGTGACAGAATAAAAGAGCATATCAGAGCAATTATAATTAAAAATAGTAAAAATACTTTAGTTAAACATAGTCTAGTGTGCTCCCATATTTGTAATTTTAAGTTTGCAGTTTTGGGCAAAGTGGTAGTTCCTTTTGGCAATGTCAACCCTCTCGTGGAGGTCAGGGAATTAAAATGGCAAGTGAAACTTCAAGCTGACATGCCCCTGGGCTCAGTGAAACTTTAAATATACATTTTTTATTAAGATGGTTAAGATAATTGATGACATCCACCTAGTGGGCAGGGTTCTATTTGTACACACACACACACACACACACACACACACACACACACACAAAAACATATCTTTATATATACACACACACAGATATATATATATATATATATATATATATATATATATATATATATATATATATATATATATATATATATATATATATATATATATATATGTATAGATGCATGTTAGAACATCGAAGTTCTGAAACTTCGAAATTCAGATGGCTGAGACATAAGATCAATGTTTTGAAACTTTGAACATTAAAAAATAAATAAATAAACAAAAAATCCTATTTTTAAAGTTTTTGCTGGCTGGCAAGTACCCCTGCAGCCCCACACCCCCCTGATATTTAAATATACCAAGTCCGAGATCGCACTACATTTCAGAAAAGGGTAAATTTCTCATTCCGTGCTGTACAGTGACCTCAATTCAAAATGTTCAAAGTTTCAAAACTTTGATCGTATGGTCCCGACCGTATGACTTTTGAAGTTTTGAAACTTCAAAAATCTGATATTAGCTAGGGATATATGTCTATCTATATATATATATATATATATATATATATATATATATATATATATATATGGGTCACTATTGTATTTTCGAAAAGACAATCCATCGAATTGTGTTTCCAATAATACACTTTAGTGAAAGTGCATATTGTCGATTATGCACTTTCGCTAATGAAATCAAAATAAAAAATAAGTAAAAAAAATTACTTTAAACAGTGTTATTGCACCCCCTACTTTATTATTCTCACTCTGAGATCGCACTACAGTGAGGATAAGGGAATATTCCCTTATTCCCACTGTAGCACAATGTCAGTGATAGCTTTGTTAGTTGTAAATCAACACTATACATTAATTTACAACTAACGGTCCATGCAAACTGCATGCCTTCTTTAATTTCCAACACCCCATTTAGCAAAAGTGCATTTTCAATAAAATGCACTTTCGCTAAATTGTGTCCGCCCAAGCACAGTTTCGATAAACCGTGTTTCAACATTCTAACAGTGACCCATATATGTATATATATATATATATATATATATATATATATATATATATATATATATATATATATATATATATATTCACTTTAGAACATCAAAAGCCCATAACATTGAAATTCAAAACATTGAGACCAAAGTCTTGAAAATTCAAAACACTGAAAACTGAAAACATTGAATCCCATAACATTGAAAAAACATAGGAAAGCAACATGTACTATATTCCAACACATCTACATACAGAAACAAATACAAAGCAAACTATATTATACATCATCAATTATAAGCAAAGGACAAGCCCTCCTGCACCCCCCCATGCTTGAAGAGCAGAATGATATGTTTGACATTTTGTTTTGTGCAGTGTGATCTTGGAGCTGATATATTTAAGTAGCTGGGGGTGTGGGCTGCAGGGGCGCTTGCACCCATGCATATAGTCGAAAAGTCTAATAAGGTTTGTTTTTTATTTGTTTCTGTATCTTGTTGTGCTGGCATATATTAAATGTTGGTTTCCTACATATTTTCAATGTTATGAAATTCAATGTTTTGAGTTTTTAGTGTTTTGAATTTTCATGATTTTGGTCTCAATGTTTTGACTTTCAATGCTATGGGCTTTCAATGTTCCAAAGTGATTATATGTATATATCTACACACACACACACACACACACACACACACACACACACACACACACACACACACACACACACACACACACACACACACTCTCACTCACACTTCTTCATATTTTTATATAGTAGTTGAAGTAAAGCCCCATGTCTTCTACTTCTTATACAAAAAAGAAGAGTAGTCCTTTTTTGAAAGTAATCATATTGTAATCCCATCATGTATTGTATGGTTAACTCCACAATAACATTGGGTGGTGTAAGCCTGTTTCCCAACCAAAAATGTCACATTGAAATTTCTAGGCAGCCCATACAAAGATTGTTGTTGATGATAATGTGGTATGCTCTTTATTAGGCCATAAAGTAATCAGATGTGATGCAAAACGGACAGGCACTGCTCCCTGCACACTGTCACTTTGTCTGAACAATTGACAGTTCCATTGACTCCTGTTTTTAACATCATCAATTTTAAATAAGACAGGATATTGGGTATTAACGGCCAACATCTCCCGATGCTTTTCAAGATGCGTTGCACACCACTCAAATGTACAGATTTTCAAACAATGTCCAAATTTTTGCCTCATATTTATCGTCTGCTTCTCATAAAATTGGGGTTGTATGGTAAATCACTGGCAAATCATTGAGGGTTGAAGTCAGAAAATAATGAGAGACATTTCAGTTTCAGACTTCATACCCTGAGAAAATTCATACTAATGCAAAACCTGTTATTCTATCAACTTTCTAAGTTTGTAAGAGCAATATTTAACAAGCAACCCTATTTTTAGGCTTTTTCTCCCCCATTGTTTATGTTTTTCTCCAGATTTCTTGCTCTTAGAGGTTGAGATGTCTGTTTAAGGGATTAATAATAACTGTGGGGTGTGTATTTAGAGGCATTATTTGGAAATGGTTATTGACATGCTGGATGTATATCTATCCCAGTGAAGACCACTCCTCTTATGCAAATGGAATTCTTTATTAAAGAAATATTCCATAGAAGGCGGGACAGACTTGCTAAATATTATCAAAAAGATTAGACTGGCTGATTTCAGGAATCAGAAGAGGCTGTGGTGATTCTTGGAAGTACACAACGCTAGGCTTAACTTCTATGTGTTCACATTGTGTAAAGAACCACTGTGTCATGTGATGGTCAATTTAAGGATCATGCAGCAAGAGAGAGATACATATTTTGCTGACTTAGTGAGGTTTGATTGTTCTCATAAGAGATAAAAATGGTATTGATTTTTGAAATTCTAGTAACTTGTCTATAGCTACAATCAGATGTTGTTCTCAAGTTTGTTTTTTATGAATCTGTTAAGCAATAAAAAGTGTAAATTTGATTTAGTATAAACAAATTTAGTTGAATTTCATTACATTGAATTCAAATATCTGGAACATCATTTATTCAGCTATTCATTTTGTAAATATATATATATATATATATATATATATATATATATATATATATATATATATATATGTGTGTGTGTATGTGTACTTTAGTTAACTGTTCCATCCATGCACATATTCTATACATGATGCAGAATAATTTGGAAATCTACAAACACTATGCAAGTGTTTTTGCAGGTGAGCCATACTTTCACTGCAGGAGCTCTGCTCTCAAGTCTGAGATATAAACTTATATTTACTCAGTGTCACCTCTGGAGCACTGAAAATGTACCTTTTCATTTCCAGTCAGAAAATCTTAAGCCTTTTACACAAACTAGTGTTCACATTTCTAGGACTATAACTATTACTACTGAAGTAAAAAAGTAGAACTGTTCAACACAAATTCATTTTCATGGTGGTATCATTCATTAAATTCAGTGACTTAAAATTTGTAATCCACAACCTCTTTTTACCACTTTTGCACATAGGGTACTTCCATACCACACTTATACACAAATTCAGACACCCCTATGGTCAATTTTGAGTGCCCAGTCCACCAACTGCATGTATTTCAAAGTGGGAGGAAACCAGAGTACCTGGAAAAACCCATGTGAACACATATAGAGAACATGTAGACTCCACACAGAAACCACCACAGCAAAGAATCAAACAAACAAACTTCCTGCTGTGAGGGGACAACACTACCTGCTGTGCCACTATGCTGCCCTATATAATTCCCAATAAACAAGTTAATATTACTATTTGTAATGTTTTGTAAACAACTTACAATATATCCATCATCATTTAAGCTGCACACAGACCTTCTGAAGCAGTTTTGTTGATATTTTTGTGAGCTATCATCTGAGGCCAGTATATCTCTCAACTGTCCCCATTTTTGCAGAATGTCTAGATTTTTAGGCTTATATTCTTGGTCTCTTTCTCATAAAATTTGTGTTTTTCTCAGAAATCACTGGCATGATCTGAGGATTGACATCACTAAATAATGACATATGTTTGAGTTGCAGACTTCAAATCCTTCAGAAAATGTATGTAAAAAAAACTGTTACTGGGGCAACTTTGTAGAATATTAGAGCAATATTTAAAATATGTCCCTATATTTGGGCTTTTGTCTCCCATTTCCTTGGGCTTTGACCAGATTTCTTGCACTACCAGGTTGAGAGGGATGGAGGCCAGATATCATGTTTGTCCCTCATTGCCTCAGAAAAGCACTGACAGTGCTATGTATCATCCTTCCTTATGCCATGCAACATCACAGCCAGCTCCGTATCAGTTCTGGAACATGCAGGCTGTGCCTGCATTCTAATCCTGTGCATCTGTTCATAGGTTCATAGGTACTACGCTATCTGCCCAAGGGCATTTATAAGTCTAGCCAGAGTGTGTCGGCTATCGCCGCCCCATTGATTAATTAACTGATCCTCTGTCAAGCAGAGCCAATGAAGTGATCCCAGGGGTGTTTTCTGTTACCCATCCACTCGTCAAGGTTTTTCTTGAAGAGTGTTAGTGAGGGGCTCTGCCTAATGTAGTTTGGAATTTTGTTCCAAAGCATGGGGAGTCTCTGTGACAGGAAAGTATCCCTCCAGCATGTTCTATTTATTGTTGTGGTGAGGTTTAGCTCACTAGAGTGCAGTGGCTCGTAGTGACTTGGATTTCTTAGGTGGAGCATGTCCATCAATTCTGAGTTGGACATGGCTTTGTAAGTCAGGCAGAGATCACCTCTGAGTAAGCGATATGCCACTGAGTACAGCTGGAGTTTTTTCAGTCGGACTGCATAGTACATATATTTGAGGTGACTAATCCTCTTGGTGAGGTACTTTTGTGGTCTCTCCAGCTGTTGGAAGTGTTTTGTGAGGTGCATCCCAAATGGGGCATTGTACTCTATGATGGGTCTGATGAGTGACGAGTAGAGGGGCACTATAACCTCTTTATTTCTAGATGCAAACCCTTTAGTAATTAGATGGGCCACATAGTATTTCCTAACTACTTTGGCACTATGATTGTCAAAGGAGAGATTACCATCTACCTGGGTCTCCAGATCTCTTATTACCTCTTCTGTATTACGGGGGCTGCCATCTATGTGGTAATTTGTGGATGTTTTGTTTTTCCCAAATGGGATGACTATGCGTTTTTTGGCATTTAGTTTGAGGCCATGACTTTACACCAGGTGTCCGTCTCAGTAAGACCCTTTTGGAGGATGTCCGTGTCAGCTGGAGAGTCAATTATGGCTGTCAGTTTGCAGTCATCAGCAAACTTGGTTAGCCATAGTCTTAGAATCTGGGCTGGCAGCAAAAAGATTTTTAATTCAAATCATCCAAAAACAGTAAGTAAATATAGTCCAAATATCCAAAGCACAATGAGTAAATATATTCCAAGTAAGCGCTTTCGTTTGTCACACGGCTATATACCCAAGCAGAGCTCCATGTGGTCCTGCAGAGGGGTCCTGTCAACAGAGAACTGAAAGAAGCGACCACTTTCCAGATTTAAGTATTTTTTGGCTTTTTTTATCTGCATTGTCCTCTCTGGCTTTCATTTAACTAGCTATAACTGTTTTTGTGTCTATCTGCTGATTTCTGAAGTATCTGCACTTAAAAGTAGCATTTTGGTCGACTCTGGTCGATTAATACTGTTTTTTTTGTTAATTTAACTGCTGAGGCTGCCCACTAAAGTGTGCTAGCATGTGTAAATCAATTTTACTGTTTGCTTAATTGCATTTCTGTGTGCTTTCCTGAAAAAACAAAAAACAAAAAAAAATACCCCTTGTTTTCCCGCCTTTGCTCGACTAGTTTGGACCAGTATACAGGCTTTGCTGTATTCTGGGCTGTGTGTAGTTCCTGTGTTGGCCATTGCCTTACTTGGATAGAAGGAAGTTTCTGAGCTCACCAGTGGGAGTGGGGAGCCTTGAGCAGCCTAGCTGTCCCTGGGGGAAGTGACCTCAGCACTTGAGCTGTAAATTATTGGTAGCTTTGGACCATTTCTAGCTCTTTTCAAGTTCCCTGTATAAAAATCCGCCTCAGGGCGTTCTTTTCTGGCTATATACCCAAGCAGAGCTCCACGTGGTCCTGCAGAGGGGTCCTGGCAACAGAGAACTGAAAGAAGCGACCACTTTCCAGATTTAAGTATTTTTTGGCTTTTTTATCTGCATTGTCCTCTCTGGCTTTCAAGTAACTAGCTATAACTGTTTTTGTGTCTATCTGCTGATTTCTGAAGTATCTGCACTTAAAAGTAGCATTTTGGTCGACTCTGGTCGATTAATACTGTTTTTTTGTTAATTTAACTGCTGAGGCTGCCCACTAAAGTGTGCTAGCCTGCGTAAATCGATTTTACTGTTTGCTTAATTGCATTTCTGTGTGCTTTCCTGAAAAAACAAAAAACAAAAAAAATACTCCTTGTTTTCCCGCCTTTGCTCGACTAGTTTAGACCAGTATACAGGCTTTGCTGTATTCTGGGCTGTGTGTAGTTCCTGTGTTGGCCATTGCCTTACTTGGATAGAAGGAAGTTTCTGAGCTCACCAGTGGGAGTGGGGAGCCTTGAGCAGCCTAGCTGTCCCTGGGGGAAGTGACCTCAGCACTTGAGCTGTAAATTATTGGTTGCTTTGGACCATTTCTAGCTCTTTTCAAGTTCCCTGTATAAAAATCCGCCTCAGGGCGTTTTTTTCTGGCTATATACCCAAGCAGAGCTCCACGTGGTCCTGCAGAGGGGTCCTGGCAACAGAGAACTGAAAGAAGCGACCACTTTCCAGATTTAAGTATTTTTTGGCTTTTTTATCTGCATTGTCCTCTCTGGCTTTCATTTAACTAGCTATAACTGTTTTTGTGTCTATCTGCTGATTTCTGAAGTATCTGCACTTAAAAGTAGCATTTTGGTCGACTCTGGTCGATTAATACTGTTTTTTTTGTTAATTTAACTGCTGAGGCTGCCCACTAAAGTGTGCTAGCCTGTGTAAATCGATTTTACTGTTTGCTTAATTGCATTTCTGTGTGCTTTCCTGAAAAAACAAAAAAAATACTCCTTGTTTTCCTGCCTTTGCTCGACTAGTTTGGACCAGTATACAGGCTTTGCTGTATTCTGGGCTGTGTGTAGTTCCTGTGTTGGCCATTGCCTTACTTGGATAGAAGGAAGTTTCTGAGCTCACCAGTGGGAGTGGGGAGCCTTGAGCAGCCTATCTGTCCCTGGGGGAAGTGACCTCAGCACTTGAGCTGTAAATTATTGGTTGCTTTGGACCATTTCTAGCTCTTTTCAAGTTCCCTGTATAAAAATCCGCCTCAGGGCATTTTTGCGCAGTTGGGCGCATAGCACAGCAGCGGTTATACAGGTTTAAACTATTTCTGGCTCCGCCAAGTCTGCTCTTCAATTTTTCACTTAGAAAGCTCTACTCAGTCTATTTAGCTGTATATATTAGCACTTGTTTTCGGGACTTCTAGTCTTAGCAAGTACTCTTATAATAAAGTAAGCACTGTTATAGTAAAGTAAGCACTACAGCCATCCACTACCCCCTGTGAATACCCACTTCCCTTAAAGGCACAGCACTCCTTATAATATTCTAGTATGTCGAGTGGTAGACCACTAGCATCCTCTCTTGTTCAGCTGGTTAACCTGGGAATCTTAAGACAATGTTACAATTGTCTCATGTACACAGACAACCCTCTCCTCCTTCCTACTAACACAAATACTTGTGAGAGATGCAACTATATAGCCAGACTGGAGGCTAAACTCTCTCAACACAGGACTGGCAAGACCAGACAGGAGGAGAAGGTACCCACACCCGAAGCAAAACCGGTCACACATAAAACCACCACCACTACAAACCAAACACATAAGAACACAAAGACATACTTGGAGGCTCTTATAAAAAACTTACCAAAACAACAGAGGCCTCCAAAGAAGACACCCAGAAATACACCCCCACAAAACGTAACACCTACAACACATACCTCAAACAACAGGTGTGTCACACAATCACAGCCCCTAAGGCAAAACACTATGCCAGAGACATTAGTAATAGGTGACTCTATAGTCAGACACACCGACGTTCCACTTACCAGGCTGAATAAGGAGAGGGTAATAGTGAGCTGCCTATCAGGAGCTAGGATCCACCACATTACACACACACTCAGGTCACTCCAAAGCAAGTACAAGTATGATGCAGTCATTGTCCATGCTGGTGTGAATGACCTGAGACGTACCTCCCTGGACTACATGAAAAGAGACATTGAGGAGCTCTCCGATTATGTAGCCCAGACTTGTATGACCCTGACCCTGAGCAGCATCCTGCCTTCACCAAGAATGATGCCTCAGTACAAAGACAAAATGATCAGTTTTAACAATTGGCTTAATCACTGGTGTCATTCTAGGGGGATCCAAAGTCTGTCAGCCTGGGATGACATGCTGGACAAGCCGCCAAGGGATGGCTTGCACTTGTCACCACTGGGCTTCCGGATACTGGCCAAGGCTCTTGCCACCCCATAGTGCCTTTTTAGGCAATGCTCAAAAGACAAATCAACCTCCGTAAAAACAAAATGGAAAAAATTAAGGGTAATGCTGCTCAACGCCAGAAGTCTAAATCTCAAGATGCAAGCACTCAAGCACTTCTCAGTATGGAGAACATCGATGTCTGTGCAGTAACTGAAACCTGGTTCAAGGCTCCTGAGAGCACTCCAGTGCTACCAGGCTATACCTCATATCATGCTTTTCGGCCTCAAGTTCCAGGTCAACCACAAAGGGAGGGGGAGTGTCCATTTTCATAAAGGACACCTACACCTCTCGATTGGTGGCAACCCATGAAGCATCAGAAACCATACAAGTTTTACTCACCATAGGCAAAACTGCCATACAACTGGTCGCATGTTATAGAACACCCTCCCAATCCCAGGAATCCCATCAAGCATTCCTGAAAACACTGGAGGATATGAATGTCACACCAAATACCATCATATTGGGTGACTTCAACTACCCCAACATAGACTGGGCCCACTATTCTAGCCCTAACACCCTAGCCCAAAGATTCCTGGAATTCATTAACTCAAATGCTATGGAGCAACTGGTCACTGCTATGAGGAGAGATAATATACTTGACATGATTATCACAAACATGGGGTCCAAATGCTCCGCACAGGATATAAATCCCTCACTAGTAAGATCTGACCATAAACTGATCACGTTGGATGTACATATCCCACCCCCACCCCCAGAACAAAAGACTACAGTGAAAAATTTTTCAAACGCTGACTTTACACTCCTTAAGTCAGAAATGATATCCTTTAAGCCTTCTGGGTTAATGGAAACCACATCCCAAAATGCTGAATCCTACACAACAGCCTTCTACGGACATCTCCAAGAATGCATGGATCAAGCAATCCCAACTAAAACCAAGACCCTCTCCACCAAGGGAAAACGCCCGGTTTGGTGGACCCCGTTTATAAACAAACTGTACAACAAAAGAAGGAAGCTACTGCAGGACAAAGCCAAATCCCACAAGGGAAAGGCTTCCCTGATCAGCACAAGTAAAAAACTACGTTCTCTCATAAAAACATCTAAAGCCAACTTTGAGAGAAAGATTGCCAAGGATACCAAAGACAATCACAAGGCCTTCTTCAATTATGTCAGAACCTTGGGAGGAAATTCTCAGATATGCTCTGAGTTGGTACACAACGACAAAAAATTCACTGACCCTACCGACATTGCCAATATTCTGGCAGATAGGTTCAGTGCAAATTTCTCCCCTCCCTCACCCCCTAAAGATGAAGTAATTATCCCTGCTGAATGTAACCTACCTGTCATCTCAGACATACAGGTGAAATCAGCACTCAACAAAGCAAAAAACACAGCATCTATGGGACCCGATGGTATCCCCGGTTGCGTGTTACGTGAACTTCAAGATGAACTAAACCCGCACCTAAAAACGCTATTCAATCTTAGCCTCACTACAGGATATGTACCTGAACACTGGTGCACTGCAACAGTGGTCCCACTCCACAAAGGGGGAAATTCTACTGACCCTGGTAACTACCGCCCCATAAGTCTGACCAGCCTGGTCTGCAAGGCGATGGAAAGAATCATCATGGAACTCATAAATGGCGATATTGGAGATCTGCAGACCCTTGATCCCACCCAGTTCGGTTTTGCAAAAGGCAGATCCTGCCTCTTAAACCTGGTTGACTTCTTCGAGACAGTCACTAGTGCCATCGACGAGGGCAAGGCTGTCCACACTGCCTACTTAGACTTGGCTAAAGCCTTTGACATGATACCACACACTGGCATCATAGACAAGCTCAGCAGCCTAAATGTAAATCCATATGTCACAAGATGGGTAGCAAACTGGCTAAAAAACAGAACCCATAAGGTCAAAATTGCTGGAGCCATGTCAGACTCAAAACCAGTCACGAGTGGTGTCCCACAGGGCTCAGTCTTGGGACCACTCTTATTCGGCATTTACTTCTCGGATGTGAAAGCAAATATGGGAGGATTATGGCTGACAAAGTTTGCAGATGACTGCAAACTGGGTGCCATAGTTGATTCACCTGCTGACACACACATCCTACAGAAAGGTCTCACTGAAACGGACAACTGGTGCCGGAATCATGGCCTCAAATTTAACGCCAAAAAATGTATAGTCATCCCCTTTGGGAAAAACAAAGTACCCACAAATTATCACATAGACAATAACCCACTGAGTACGGAAGAAGTAATCAGAGACCTGGGGACTCAAGTCGATAGTGACCTCTCCTTTGACAACCATGTTGCCAAAGTGGTCAGAAAGACATTTTACCTTGCCCATCTCATCATGAAGGGATTCTCATCCAGATCAAAGGAGGTCATTGTACCTCTATATTCCTCCCTTGTCAGGCCCATGATTGAATATAATGCTCCATTTGGGATGTATCTCACCCGGCACATGCAACAACTGGAAAGACCCCAGAAGTACTTCACCAAGAGGATCATGGGTCTCAAACATGTGCCTTATCCAGCTAGATTAAAGAAACTCCAGCTCTACTCAGTAGCATACCGCCTGCTCAGAGGTGATTTGTGCCTAACATATAGGGCCATGTCCAACCAAGAACTGATGGACATGCTCCATCTCAAAAAATCCAGATCCACCAGAACCACGTGAGCTAAAGATTTCAACCTCTGCACAAATATGAATAAAACATGCTGGAGGGATAGATTCATAACACAGAGGTTACCCGTACTCTGGAACAAAATCCCAGTTCATGTGAGACAGAGCCCTTCATTGGCACTGTTCAAGAAAAATCTCGATGCATGGATGGGAGATCGTAAGTTTACCCCAGGAGTCACCTCAGTGTCACTACTAGACAGAGGTATAGTTTACTAAATAATGGGGTCCCACATGTGTCACTACTTGAGAAGCAACTATATATACGGGTGGCGTAAGCCACATCATTGTTGGCTAGGCTTGTAAATGCCCCAGGGCAGATAGCCTAGTACACTACTATGAAACTATGAAACTATGAAACACTGACAAACTTCTTCTGACAATAAAAAACATCACTTACTTCTTTTAAAACTATTTAAAATTTCTTCCCTGCAATGTTATTGGTCCATCTTGCTCTAAACACATGATGTCAGCAAAATAACCCCCGATCCTAAACACACAAGACTGAAGTGTATCTTAAAGACATAGTCATTTAAAATAATAGTGAATATACATATATACCTCAATCAATACATTTTAAACCATGAAACAGGTTAAAAAGCAGGAAGAACAACTTAAATACTAAACTACATAAAGTTACATATAATACCTACATAAATAATTGTAAGATATTGCAGATAAAATTTTTTTACATGTATAAATCACTCCATGATGGAAATACATAACGAGTACAAAACAAGTGCAACTAGCATGTTTATGTAAGAAAGCCAATGATAAATAAGCAATATAATAAATGTGCAAATAGGCCAAGAATAGATAAATAAAACCACTATTGAATATAAACCTAAAAAAAGATTGAATGTGCAAGTGTATTATAAACTCACAAGAACCATAGCCGAGCCTAAAATAGTAAGTTATGGCCACGGTGTACTAAACCCAAACATACCTAATAATATACATTTGTATATATACGTCAAATATTGTAAAGTGTTTTAAAATATTATCAACATTGAGAATCATAATAGTAGAAAAATAAATCACCTTTCTAAGGATTTTAGTTTTAATATGCTGTTAAGGGAAAGGAACTCATTCAAGCCTGGCCAAGATTCCATTTTTTCTAAGTGAGCTAGCCATGCCCCCCCCCCCCCCATCATTGTTTTTTAAGGAATCTAAAACAATAAATTTAAACTGATGTGTGGGGTTTAAACAAATATGTTTTGCTAAAGCGTTGTTTTCAACTTTGTCCCTAATAGCTATTAAATGTTTACCCATCCTTTTTTTTCAATTTCCTTTCTGTTTTTCCTACATACCATGACACACAATGGGTACATATAGCACAATAAACAACATTTTCAGAAGAACAACAGAATTTCCCCATAATTTTAATGTGCTGTCTATTTACTAGAACCCCACAAGTTTCTAAAATAAGGTTACAAAATTTACATCGACCACATTTAAACATGTAGCCTTGGTGGTTTTTATTAAAGGTATTCTCAAAACAACTCTTAAAACTGTAACCTTTTTTATACACAATAAGGGGATTTGTATCTAATTTATTCCTAAGCAGAGAATCATTGAGAAGAAAGGCCCAATTTTTTTCTAAGATAGATCTAATAGCAGAGCTATTGCAATTGAAAGTAGTAATAAAACCACAATTAAAATTCCCATCCATATTATTTTTATTGTTAGTAGAATTAATCTGGTTGTTCACTGCATTAATGTAAGATGTTGTTTGATGTTCATTTTCATTATTACTTATAATGGAAATGTTAGGATTTATTTCTTGCACAAGGGTTTCTTTTGTTAACAGTGGTTTAAAATGGCCAATACTTCTCTTAGTAAGAACCTCCTGCATTACATCATCTGCCAAAGAATTTGGGTAAGCTCTATGTAAAAACAGTTTTTAAAAATTCACACTCAGATATAAAGTTGTAGCATTTGGTTACCATTCTAGCTGCCCTCACAAATTGTCCTTTTAGGACATCTCGTTTCTGTGTATGTGGGTGGCAGCTTTTATAATGCAAGAAACTATTACTATAAGTTTCCTTACGAAAAATTTCTGATATAAAGGAATTAGTTTCATAATCTTTCCTCAATAAAACATCTAAATATGGAATCTGATTAAATTCCTTAACAGCTGTAAATTTCAGAAAAGTAGTGGTTTGGTTTAAATAATTCACAAGGTCATTAATTATTGAATCTTCACCATTCCACAAAATAAAAATATGATCTAGAAAGTGTAAATATATCTTACAATACTGAAAAAATGTGGATGGGAAAACATATTGTTCTTCCCACACACACATGACTATATTTGCATACAGGCCTCCACACGGAGAAGCCATAGCTACTCCCTCATTCTGTAAGAATAATTTACCACTGAAAATTATAAAATTATTTTTAAGTACAATGTCCAACAGTTGTTCATACAAGTTAATCTGGTTTTGTGTGAAGCCCCTTTTAGCCAGAAATCTATTTACCCATTCAATACCAATCCCATGTGGTATGACAGAATATAAATCTTTAACATCCCCAGTAATTAATATATCTGCCTTATCGAATTGGGCTTGTTTTATCCTGGTTAAAAAATCCCAAGAATCTGTGCACAAGTAAGATTATGCCATAACATACTGTTTTAATTTCGCATCCAAGTATTTGGCTATATGGTAAGTTAATCGAACCTTGTGCATCAACAATAGGTTTCATAGGTGGTTTTATTGGTGGTAGCTACACCACTTTAATTTCGGATTTGGATAATATGCTTTTTAAGTTTAAAGCACTGGAAATGGACAACATGTATCTTAAACATTGTTTGCAATTGAACATTATTCCTAAAGGTCTTCGGGTGTGTAAATACCCCAACAATGTTGTGGAAAATTCAGACTTTCATAAGGACCTTATTTGTGCATTTGATAAATGTGGGTTTGAAATTATGAAGGCTATAATTAGAAACAATGAGTGGGAAATGGATAAAATGTTTTCTCAGATTGAAATTATTAATAATAAGATTGTCACTGATTTAATGTTTGGCATTGAGTGTGAAAGAGTTAAATATCATGAAATGTTGAAAGATGTAGAAGTAAAATGTACTAGGATTTATGAGAGAAAATTTAGAAAGGTGGAAAGGGATGTAAAGGAGTACAAAAATAATACACAATACCCTAAACCAAAGAATACATGGGGTAATTTTCATAACAGACCACATGAGTATAGAGGTGAAAGAGACATGGGGTATGACAAGTTACCAGCTAAACTCAGTTTAATATTTATGATATACATGACACTTTAGAGTTTCCCTCCCCAAGGAGATCAGAGAGACTCAAAAACAAGGACCCAGTAGACTACAGGTACGGTTATCAGAACCAGAGGGGTCGAAAGGCACCATGGAGGTAATTCCTTCAGATGAAATAGTGATTAATAAATGTATGTTTAGTTACAATGATTTTCACATTTTTAATTATACCCTTACTCCCATTACCAAGGGTTATTTTAACTTATTTACTAAAGGTTTTACATTTATCCCTAATGTTAAGGCCAACATAGCGAAGTTATTAGTGGATTTTAAACTTTTTATTAGGTAGAAAAATTTAGAGCTATTTTTCAATGGTAATATAAGAAAAAATACCACTGTTTTAACAAAGAAGAGTATGTTCAATCCGTCCCTTCACCCTCAGCTTAGGAATTTTGAAGTTTTGGTTGAAAAGGAGCTAAGAGATAAACTTAAGTACAACAAGGTTAGTCCAAACCTTTCTACGGAAGAAATGCATACACTTAGTTTATGTAGAGAGAATAAAAATCTTAGAATCATGAAGCCTGATAAGGGGGGTGGGGTGGTTTTTATAGATCATATTAATTATGAGGCAAAAATGTTTGATTTGTTAAATGACCAATATAGCTATGAGAGAGTGTCTATGAATGAAATTCATATTGCTTATAAAAACTTTCCCTCTGTTTGAATTATTTAGTTTTAGAGGGGCTTGTTGATCTGGAAACATATAATTATTTACATGTTGAACAATCCAAAGTGCCTTGTATTTTTGGTATATCAAAGGTCTACAAAAATCCTGATGACCCTCCTTTCAGACCTATTGTATCTGCAAAGGGTTCTATTACTGCTCCACTGGCAAAATATGTAGATGTACATCTCAAGAACGTGGTGATGGAACATCCTAATATGTTAAAGGATTCTTGGGATTTCTTAAGGCATATTAATAATTTTAATCAGGTTGACACCTCTAGTTTTATCACTTTGGATGTTGTGGACCTTTTTACGTGTATTCCTCACAAGATAGGTTTAGTTTGGTTTGAGAGTTTTTGGGAAGCAAGAATAATATTTCTTTTAAGGTATTTCGTACATGCCTTGTTTTAATGGAATTGATTTCAAACAATAATTTTAAATTTTTCCAAGGGGAATATTTTAGACAATCTAAAGGCGTAGCTATGGGTGCCCATTGTGCACCTACATATGCCAACATCATTTTATTGTATTGGGAAGAAAAATTTGTTCACAATTATAATTTTAAACAATACTGGAACTACTATGGGTGCTTCCTGAATGATGTTTGTCTTTTTTGGAACAATACCCTGGAAAAATTCATGGAATTTTTTGATTATATTTCAAATACAACAATTTTTTTTAAAATTCACCTATAAAGTAGATGAAGTTGAATTGTGTTTTTTAGATGTAAATATACAGAGAATGGGGGAAGATTTTAAATCAAAATATTTTAGAAAAGACACATTTTCTAATGCTTACTTGCATTATACAAGCTCTCACCCACAATTTCAAAAAAAGAGCAATAGTTAAAGGTCAGTTGGTGAGAGCCAGTAGGATGACGTCAGACAATCAGGATTTTAATACTGAATGTGAACCCATTAAAAGTAAGTTTGGAGCAAGGGGGTACCCAATAGAATTCCTAACGTCAGTTATTGTAGAGGTTAAGGAAGGAAGAACAGGAAGATTTGCTCCAATTTTGGGTGTACCCCTACCTACATTGGAAGTACAAAATATTGAGGCAAACTCCGCCATTGCCACAATTTAGAAAAAGGTTTTCATTCTGCCATGTTTACCACCTTTGACGGGGAGAGTAATCTGGTGAGAAGTATTCTTAGTAAAGAAAGGAAAGAAATTGCTAGTTTGTCTGATTTAAATCATATTTTTGAAACTACATTTAAATGTGTACATAGGAAGGGATGTAACATCAGGAATATATTGGAAGGGACAAACTTCCTTAACCCCACTAATAATAATACCAAAAAAGGGACACGAAAATGCGGGTGTTGCCCATATTGCATTAACATCAAGGAAGGTGATTCTATTCTTTTGAGAAAGAGGAACAAGTATATTACTACTCAAGGTTTTGCCAACTGTAATACCACAGGTGTGATTTATATTGCTACATGTGAAATCTGTGACTCTTTTTACATTGGCAAGAATGAGAGGAAATTGAGGCAGAGAATTTACAAGCATTTATATGAGATAATGAAAAAAAAGATAATAATGCTCTGTTTAAACATCAAAACAATTGTGGCAAAGCTAAATTTCAGTTTTTTGTCATAGAAGTAGTCCCACAAGACCCCAGGGGAGGGCCTTGGGACACTCGGTTGGAATATAGGGAGTTATATTGGCAAATTATTCTTGATGCAAGTTCTGTCCCTGGTTTAAATGAAATGTTATCCTTGAAACCTGTGCTGAAATTGAGATCAGCTAAATTATAGTATATTATTATTATAATATTTATATTTATATTTATATTTTTAAATAATTTTATATATTATATATGCAAGCATTTTATGGTTTATTTTAATAATAATATATGTATTTATGTTTCAACAAGATGAACATGTATTTAATTTAATTTCCACAAGATGGTGGTATTTCATTGTATTTTTGGATTTAATTTAGCTTCTGTTCTTGAAAAAACATTTTTAGAAGCATTTTAGGTTTGTGTTGGTTATATTTATATTTAACAAAACAATTTTAAGCAAGGTTTATGTTTGAAGTATTTTATATAACATAATATATATACATATCTATTATATATACTTTTGGTTTTAACTTTTAGATTCATTCACCTTTAAGGTACATGTGTTTTAATGCATTTTGCATGTGTAATTGAATTTGTTCACTCATTGGTTCATTTGAATTAGATTAGTTTATTTATTCATCAAAGGAAGAGAGGTTAGGTATCTGATGAAGTTATTGTGATGAAAACGTATGTGGATTAACTTTACAGCGTTATTGTGCTGTTGCTTGTGCTTTGCAGTTTCATTTGCTGTGCTGTGCTGCTGTGATTTAGCTTGCTGTGGATTGTTTTGTGCTTGTTCATTAAAGCAGTTGTCCATTTTGCTGAGCTCCGTGTGTGCCTTATTTTAGATTTACAAGTTTTTATCTTGGGCACTTAGACCACTGGTTTGGTTTATTGGTTTCAAAATGTCATTTTGGATTTTGGGGACTCCAAACAAAACAGGTGTCCTGGGATATGTTACAGTCATGTAGTTTAACTCATCCATATCAATACTGTTTTCAATAAAAAGATCATATAAGATGCCCCTTATGCATCTGTGTGTTCCATTCATTTCATTTATGGAACTTGGGCTATAAGTATGACTAGTCACAATGTCTTCCATCTTAAGTAAATAATCACTTTTATTAAAAATAACCATACCACCCCCTTTATCAGGTTTAACCTGATATTTTTAGAATTCATTAACATTTTTAAATTATCATTTTCAGTTCTAGTTAAGTTATACCTCCTTTTATGATTTTTATCAATAGTTTGAGCCTTGTGGGACACCACTTGCGTCTGGTTTAGAGTCAGATCTGGTGCCCGCTATTCTTACCGTGTTAATTCTGTCTGTAAGCCAGTTGGCAACTCATCTTGTGAAGTAGGGGTTTATGTTCAGGCTGGTGAGTTTTTCTGTAATACCCGAGTGGGGAATGATGTCGAAAGCCTTGGCGAGGTCAAGGTAGGCTGTGTGAACAATCTTTCCCTCATCTATGGCCTTGGAGACTGCCTCAAAGAAGTCAACCAGATTTAGTAGGCATGATCTGCTGCTAACAAAGCCGAACTGGGTTGGGTCAAGTGTGTGCAGGTTCCCAATGTCTTTGTTAATGAGTTCCATGATGATGCGCTCCATAGTCTTGCAGAGCAGGCTAGTCAGTCTTACCAGGGTCAGTTGTGACCCCTGATTGTGGAGTGGAATAACCATTGCTGTGTGCCATTCTATGGGCACATAACCTGTGGAGAGGCTGAGGTTGAACAGCATGTTTAGGTGGGGAGTTAGTTTGTTCTGTAGTTCATGCAAGACGCAGCCTGGGACACCATCTGGCCCCAATGATGCTGTGTTTTTGGCTTTTGAAAGGGCTGTTTTCACTGGTGCATCTGTGATTTCCGGGACACTATACTTTTCTGGTATTGTGGGCCCTTTTGGGGGTGAGAGGGGGGTGAAGTTTACACTGAATCTATCTGCCAGGATGTTGGCGATATCAGTAGATTGAGTATATTTTGTGCTATTTTGCACTAGTTCAGTGCATATCTGTGAGTTGCCACTTAGATTCTTAACATAGCTAAAGAAGGCTTTGTGGTTATCTTTTGAATCCTTGGCTATTTTTCTTTCGAAGTTAACCTTGGGTGATTTTATGAGGGACCTTAGTTTCATACTGATACTGATCAGGGATGTCTTTCCTTCTTGGGATTTGCTTTTTTTCTGAACTAGTTTCCTCCTTCTATTGTATAGCCTGTTTATGGCAGGGGTCCAGCAGGCTGGTTTCCTTCACTTAGAGGAGTGAGTCTTGGTTTTGCTAGGGATGGCATGATCTATGCATCCTTGTAGGAGCTCATAGAGTGCATTTGTAAAGGTTTCTGCATCTTGGGCAGCATTATTCTTTAGCGTGGGGGGCTGTGAAACTTACCGCCTCTGTCTTAAGTAAGGTGAAGTTTGCTTTAGAAAATTTTTTTACTGTGGTTTCCTTATTTGGAGGTGGTGGTGGGGTGTGGACATCCAGAGTGATTAGTTTGTGGTCTGATCTAACCAGTGAAGGGTTGACCTCCGGTGTGGAATACCTGTCGCCCATGTTCGTGATGCCCAGGTCCAATATGTTTTCTCCTCTGGTAGGGGAGTTTACCAGCTGATCCAAGGCATTTGACTTGATGAATTCCAGGAAGCACTGGGCCTGGGAGTTTGAACTCGAGTAGTTTTCCCAGTTAATAGTAGGGTAATTGAAATAGCCCAATATCAGGGTGTTCGGTAAGACCTTCATGTTTTCCAGTGTCTCCAGAAAGGAGGAGTGATGGTCCTGGATCATGGAGGGTGATCTGTAACAGGCCATAATTTGCATTGCAGATTTGCCTGATGTTAGTTGCACATGGATGATCTCAGAGGCATCATGCTGAGCCACTAACCTGGAGGTGTTGGTATCCTTGATGAATATAGATACGCCCCCTCCTTTTGTGTTTTGGTCCATGTTCTGTGGCTGAAACTTGTGGTACGAGTTGTAGCCCAGTAATTCTGGGGTGCTCTCTGGAGCCTTGAACCAGGTTTCATTTACTGCACAGATGTCGATGTTCTCCATACTGAGGAGTGCTTCGAGCCCATGCATTCTGAGATTTAAACTCCTGGCGTTGAATTGCATAACCCTCAGTTTTTGTTAATTGTGCTGTTTACGGAGGTGGGTTTGCCTTTTGAGCCTTGCCTAAAAAAGGCACTATGGGGGCAGCAAGAGCCTTGGGCAGTATTCGAAAGCCTAGGGGTGACATGTGCAAGCCATCTCTTGCAAAGCAATGTGGCTTGTCAAGCATGTCATCCCAGGCTGACAGACACTGGATCCCCTTTGAATGACACCAGAAGCTTAGCCAGTTGTTGAAATTGATCATTTTCTCTTTATATTGAGGTATCATTCTTGGTGAAGGTAGGATGCTACTCAAGGTCAGTGTCATACCAGCATGGGCTACATGATCAGAGAGCTCTTCCATGTCTCTTTTCATGTAGTCCAGGGAGATACGGCTCAGGTCATTCACACCAAAATGAACAATGACAGAGTCATATTTGTACTTGTACTGGAGTGACCTGAGTGTTTGTGTTATGTGGTGTATTCTGGCTCCCGACAGGCAGCTAACAGTAACCTTCTGCTTGTCCAGCCTAGAGAGTGGGACGTCAGTGTGCCTGACTACAGAGTCACCTATTACTAGTGCGTTAGGTATATTATTTCACCTTAAGGGCTGTGATTGTGCAGCCCACTGATTTTGTGTTTTATGCGTTGTCTGGTTTGTGACGGGAGGTGCAGGTTGTTTGGGTGTCTGCTTTGGAGGTCTCTGATGCTATTGCAGGTTTTTATTTAGAGCCTCAGGGTATGATTTTGTGTATTTATGTGTATTTTTTGCCAGTGTTGGTTTAGTAGGTCTATGTGTGACTGGAGGTGTGGTGCAAGTGCTAACCTTCTCCTCTTGACTGTCTGTTCCAGTCTTGGGTGGAGACAGCTTAGCCTCCAATTTGGCTGTATAATTGCATCTCTCGCATATGTTAGTGTTTTGTGGTAGGAGGAGAGGGTAGTCTGTGTACATGAGGCAGTTGTAGCATTGTCTCGGGATACCCAGATTCACCAGCTGGTCTTCAGAGTACACCTGAAATTGCCCTTTGGTCATACCTGAATAGTAGGGTGAGCTGCTTAGTCGCTTGGCTGGTGAGGGGTGAATAAAGAGCCTTGCCCTGCTGGGCAATCAAGTGTCAGTGTATATTAATGCTTGCTATTAGGTCTGAGCAAGTGATGGGCTGTAGAATGCTTGTTGAGTGCTTAGGTTAAGAGTTAGACTAGTTTCAAGGGAAAAACTGAAGAGGAGACTTAGTGGAGCCGGGAATAATTTAACCCTAGCTAACCAGCGCTGCCCGGTGCGTAAAACTGCAAACATGGCTTTTATAGCAGGGAAATAAAAGAGATAGAAATGAGCCCAAAATGTCCAATAAACTACTAACTTCTGGGCTGGAACCACTCCTCCAGGGACAGATAGGCTGCTCAAAGCTCCCCTCTGTCACAGGTGAACAGAGAAACTTCCTTATATCCAAGTAAGGTATGGGCAACTCAGAAACTTGTACCACAGCCCTGAATTCAGCACTAGCCTGAAAACCTGACTCTACTAGCTTAGAAAGGTGGGAAACAAGGAATTGTTTTGTTTTTTTAGAAAAGATAAGGCAAAAACAGTAAAAAATACACTTAAAACAGCTTTAAACTACTACAAATGATCAGAAAAGGCTATCACACTTTAGTGTGTAGCCTACAACAGTTAAACAAACTAAACAAAAAACTTTTTAAAAGTGCAGGCAGTCAAATAAGTAAAATATGTGAAAAAAAACAAGCTTTTAAATCACAATAAACACTGGAAAATAAGCGTTTAGGCAGAAAACAGTTAAGTACAGCAAGAAAGTGCAGAAAACTGATACTTAATCACTCCAAAGTCTCTCTTCTAAGCTAGAAGGCTTGTATCAGTTTAAGGCTTTCTAATGCTTCCCAGTAGGTTAGTTACAGGAAAGATGGGAAACAAGCACAGATGTGGTCTTTTAAACCAGAAAGTTGAAAGAGATGCACAAACTGTTCAAATGGTCAAGCTCTAGCAGCTTGCATATCAAAGACTAAGCATGACACGTGCAGCTTGGTTCTCATATGCAGGATGTACCCACATTTCATACAACATGATCTTCCACTGCTGTAAACACAGAGGGAGCAGTGCTTTTGGTCCTATTCAAGGGGGACCCCCCCAAAAGTGATGTCAAATCCTCAAGCTGTACGGCCTCTATCTCACTTGGTGTAGATTCATCTTCACCCTGTGCAATGTGTGCTGGATCATCCATGGTGGAGACAGGCAGTGCCACTGTGTGTTCCCACTCCTATACATATATTTCTTTCTTTATTTATTTATTTAACATTGTTAGAAAGATGTGTCTGGAGCATGTCTTCCCGGGCCTCCACTGAAAATTTGCCTTGTTCCAAGTCGTACTTTCCCAGTTAATAAATGTTAAATAAATAAATAAATATGCAGGGTGTATCCACATCCATACCCACTGTGTGTTCTGACTGTGACACAGTACATATATCAGCATCATGATCATGCCCTGCACAGATGCTAACATTTTCCTGCTGTCCTACCTGTGTGTTTTACATGTGGTACTGTACTAGTTGCTTAGACCATGAGTACATTGTACAAGAACCTCAAAATGGGACTAATGGAGGATGTAAAACCACAAACCACAGAAAACACTACAACAGGCCACCAGGTCCCAATAAAGGCACTATCAGTAATGCTTGTATTGGGACCTGGTGGCCTATTGGAGTGTTTTCTGTGGTAGTACATTCTACAAGACACAAAAAGATGAATATGGATACCCATGTCAGGTGGGAAGTTCTGAAGTATGCAGGAAACTGTGCTAAATCAGTTTTAGACAAACCACAGAAACATATCTCAATGGGTTATTCCTCATTGACTGAACACCTTGCATACATATAGGAAAGATATGCACTGGCATTTGTGGCTGGCCTACACTGTATATCACATTCTGTATGTGTTACTATCCTAGTCAATATCCCACTGAGATTTGCAAGGGTTGGTCCTTCCCTACACTTATGTCTACCCCTTCAGGTGTGAAAACTTTGCCTTCACTTCCATTAAGGAACACTAGGAATTTCTTCATGTCTGTTAAATAGTGCTGGTAGCTGCACTCTCTCAGTGTCTGACTTCTGTCAGGCAAAATATTTTTATTCCCAAAAGTCAATCAGTCTCCCATTACCATGTATGTTATTCCTCTCCTCTTATTTCCCACTCCTATACTCAATATCTTATCAGACGACTGCTGGAAAATTGTACCCACAACTTTTCTGCAATTAACATAATGTTTATCTTGCTATCCACACAACATCCATATTTTTATAATTTGTTATATTGTATTATCTTTTTGACTAAAAATCTACAAACTATTTACATTTTCACCAACATCTAAGAAAGGATAACAACAGTTTAAAAAATACTGAGCCATATAGTATGGACAGCCATGTTTAGTAATTTTTCAAGTAATTTGTTCAATGCCTTCTATTATTTTTCAGGCTTCTGAAATGTTAAGGCTCATGCCACCCCTATAGTGCCTTTTTTAGGCAGTGTTCCAAGGACCAAATTACCACCGTAACATCTGTAAATAAATGCAGTCTGAGGGTCATGATGCTCAACGCTAGAAGTCTAAATCTCAAGATGCACTCGCTTGAAGCACTCCTCAAAATGGAGAACATTGACATTTGTGCTGTAATGGAGACCTGGTTTAAAGCGACAGAAAGCACCCCTGAGCTACCAGGCTATAACTAATTCCAAACCATTTGGCCCTGAAACATGGACCAAGGCTCCAAAGTTGGTAGTGCCTCCATATTCATAAAGGATATGCACACCTCCAGACTAGTAGCCCAGCATAATGCATCTAAGATACTTCAGGTGCAACTAACAATGGGTAAGATGGTGATCAAGGTCATAGCCTGCTATAGGTCTCCAACCATGTCCCTAAACTCTCACTCCATGTTCTTAACCACCCTGGAATCTATCAAGGTCCAACCCAATATTTTCATACTAGGAGACTTTAACTACCACTCCATCAACTGGGAAACCTACTCAAGCACCAATACACTGGCCCAACGCTTCCTGGAATTCATTAATTCAAATGCCCTGGACCAGCTCATTCTGACTCCCACTAGAGCAAGCAACATCCTTGACCTGGTTATTACTAACAAGGGTGACCATTGCTCTACACTAATAATCAATCCCTCCCTGGTCAGATCTGACCATAAACTAATCACCATGGAAATCCACATCTCACCCACACCCCCCACAAAGGTAGCTACCTAGAAAAACTTCTCCAAAGCTAACTTTGAACTCCTAAAAACAGAGGTTTTTGACTTCACAGTACCCATGCCAATGGAAAATAGCTGCATGACTGCCAAATCATACACCAGTGCACTGTATGAACATGTACATAAATGCATAGAACTAGCCATACCCAACAGAACCAAGATGCTCTCCTCCAAAAAAAAGATAATCCTGTGGTCCCCTGCCATTAATAAACTCTACAACAGAAATAAGAAACTGTTGCAGAAAAAGGTGAAGTCCCAAGACTGAAAAAAATTCTCTTATTAGCCTCAATAAAAAGTTGAGATCCCTCATTAAATCCTTTACAGCCAGCTATGAAGACAGAATTGCGGCCATCACTAAAAACAATTACAAAGCCTTCTCTAGTTATATCAAGAACCTCCATGGCAATACCCAGGTTTGCTCTGAGTTACTGCACAATGATACCTCCTATACTGAGCCAACAGATATTGTCAACATACTGGTCAACAGATTCAGTGCCAACCCCCCCCCCCAAAGGACCAATCACAATACCAGAAGAGTGCGAGACACCCTGCATTACTGCAGCACAAGTTAAAGCTGTATTGTCCAAGGTCAAGAATACAGCTTCCTTGGGACCAATAATATCCCTGGCTGTGCTCTACATGAACTGCAAAGTGAACTGGCACCACATTTGTGTGCCCTGTTCAGTCACAGCCTTACCTCAGGCTTTGTCCCTACTGAATGGCGCACTGCTACAGTCGTCCCTCTCCATAAAGGGGTAGCGACTACAGACCCTGGGAATTATTGCCCCAGTAACCTGACACGTCTGATATGTAAAGATATGGAACGGATCATCATGGACCTGATTAACAAAGATATAGGAAATCTCCAAACTCTAGACCCCATGCAATTTGGCTTTGTGAAAGGGAGATCATGCCTGCTAAACCTGGCTGACTTCTTTGAGTCAATCACCAAGGTTGTGGATGAACGTAAGGCAGTGCATACAGCCTACCTCAATCTGGCCAAGGCCTTTGATACCATTCCTCACTCAGAAATTATTGATAAACTCCCCAAACTAGGCATCAACCCATATATCACTAGGTGGGTTGCAAATTGGGTCACAGATAGAACACACAGTGTTAAAGTAGCAGACTCCAAGTCCGACTGCCAACTAGTCATGAGTGATCCACAGGGATCGGTCTTGGTTCCTCTCCTGTCCAGACCAATACAAAGGGACTCTGGCTGACCAAGTTTGCAGATGACTGCAAGCTGGGAGCAAATTATTAACCCCCATGTGATGCAGACATCCTACAGAAAGGCATGACTGAGACCAATGACTGGTGTTGAAACCTTGAATGTAAGCTTAATGTCAAAAAATGTGTCATTATCCCCTTTGGTAAAAACGCAGTCCCCACTAATGATCACATCAATGGGAGCTCACTGAAAATTGAAGACATTATAAGAGATCTGGGTATGCAGGATGACAGCAACCTCTCCTTTGACCATCACATTACCACTGTGGTCAGAAAGTCCTTCTATATGGCACATCTCATTACCAAGGGTTTTGCATCCAGGAAGAAAGAATTCATCGTCTCTCTCTCTACTCTTCCCTCATTAGACCAGTCATCAAGTATAATGCCCCATTTGGCATGTACCTCACTAGACACCTGCAACAGCTGGAGATGCCACAGAAGTACCTCATAAGGAGGATCCTAGGCATTAAACACATGTCCTACATGGACAGACTCAAAAGACTCCAGCTATTCTCTGTCTCATATTGCCTACTTAGAGGTGATCTCTGCTTGACTTTCAAAGCCATGTCTGACCCAGCTCTGTTAGAAATGCTACATCTAAAGAAATTCCAATCCCTCTGCACCACATGCTCCAGAGACCTCGACCTCATTACCACAATCAACAGAACATGCTGCAGGGACAGGTTCCTCACCCAGAGACCGCCCATGCTGTGTAATAGACTTCCAATACATGTCAAGCAGAGCACCTCACTGTCCCTCTCCAAGAGAAATCTTGATGAGTGGATGGGTAATAGAAAGTTCACCCTGGGGATCACTCCAGTGGCTCTACTTGATAGAGGCACTGGGAATTAATGTTAGATGGCACTATGCCAGGACACATCTATGGGCTAGGCTTGTAAAGGCTCCAGGACCATTAGGCTAGTACACACCTATGAACCTGTGAACCTATGTGCTAGAGATTGATTGTATCAGTCCTGTGGTAATTCAGGTCATTGGATACATTTTCCATGATGAAAATTAAATAATAGGTTAGTGAAGGAGTGAAAATGTCTCAGATCATGTGGCTGAAGCATCTCAGAACAAATATTTGTTTAGCAAGGCTAAGCCTATTTATTTATCTATCTATCTAATTATTCATTCATTCATTCATTCATTCATTCAATTTTGTAACCAGAGTAGAACACCGTTCCGAGACACCTATTTCAGTTCATCCTGGACAAATATAAATGACAGTAGATTGGCAAGTTAACACAAAATATTATGAATACAAACACAATGCTGTGTGAAGATAATGCCCAGGATTTAATAAAGCCATGTAGGCACCATGTAGAGCCTACATGGACTGTTATCATGTCCGTGTACACATTAGCCCTCAGCAGCATGCCATGCATATTAATCATGGCGTGTTGCCAAGATAGAGATGTGGAAAATGGTTCTTGAATCAGTGTAGGGAGTGTGGTGGTAACTGTGTTTGCAAATGAGCAACACACTCCCTCCACTGTCCAACCACATTATATCAATATAAATTAATATTTTTTTATTTTGTATACAAAGCAGGTTTGCAAGGTAGCATGCAGACTGCAGCAAATGACACATGCCAGACATCCTAAAAATAGAAATCAAATGTATTTAATTATGTATTAAAAGGTCAAGTTTAAGCATAGCTGAGTGGGTTTGCTTGGCACTGTGCGCAGCAGTGCTTAAAGTAGCTCAGAAGTATATGTAAATGTATAGCAGCATTCCACGTAGCCAAGTGGGTAGAGTTATGGCCTTATGTGCAGTACATACAGGGTTTGAATACTTAGAAGGGATATTAAGCATTTATTTCCCAAATACAAATTATGCTAATTATTTTTAATTCTTGATCTGCTGTGCTCAACTAAAATCAGCTAAGATGTGCTAAGCCTTACTAAACACTGCTTAAACAAGATACATTTTAGCACTGCTGGGCACTGCTCAGCTGTGCTTAGCTGGTTTGAACACTGCTAAGAACCGTTAAGCATTGCCAGCTTAAGGACTGCTTAGTTGAGCTGCACTGGTTTACGCAGTGCTAAAAGACACACTGCATTTTTAAATATTGCCAATGGCATGTAAGTGCAGGAAAACAAGCTTTATTAAGCTCACTAGGCAGGAATGAAACATATTCTGTTGGAGTTTGAACTGTGCAGTAACTCTGACTGGTGTAGGAGAGGGTGTGCACCTCCTGCACAGTGGTGGGACATTCAAAAGTCCAGGGTCATGGTTGGAATCCTGGTGAAACACCATGATGACCAGCTGCTGCAGGGTGAGTTCCAGGGCTCAAAGTGTAAGGTAAGGTGGAGGCCTGGGACTGGCTAGCACATCAGCTCACCATTGGGACAACTATCCCCTGCATAGCTGAGTAGGTTTGTCACCACTTTGATGATCTGAAGTATCAGAAGGGGGATTTCTTGGCCACCTGGATCCAAGATGGTTAGGCAGGGAATGCACCACAAGTTTGTAAGAACTGTTACCATTGTTTCACCAATACCTAATCTGAATGTCTGATAGATATGCATAACGGTGTGCTTCTCTCAGTACAGCTGCAGGGGAGAGAGCTTGCAATGTTGAGGTGCATGCTGGGCTCTTGGCCAGGTTGCACCATGAGTGTGGTGAGTACATGCACCATGAGTGTGGTGAGTACAGATGTATTTTGCAAACTATAGTCATATAAGCAAGAAAGAGTAAAGCATTAACTGCCATTAAGTATATACAGTAAAGATTGCATTGCAATGAATGTGGAGGTAGACCTGTACTGCAATAAGTGACTTTTGACAAATTTAGTTTAATAAGCAGGGAAGAGTAAAGCATTGACATTGATAAAGTAAATTAAATCATGTTTCTACTGCAATAACTGTGAAATTACAGCTGCATTGCAACACCTGCATTATAACAACTGTTGTGCAATAAAAATGTGAAACTGTACCAGTAACTGCAAGAAGGTACCAATAATAAAGCTGTTTTATGTAACATGTGTGGAATTAGAGTTGTTTTGCATGAAACTGATTATGATCATTCTGCAATAAAAACACAAAACAATACCAGTTTCTGCCTCAAGGTATATATATATATATTAAAGACTGTTTTGCAATAAATGTAGATTCAGAGCTGTTTTACAAGAAATGAATTATGAAACCTGTTCTGCAATAACACATGAATCAATAAAAATAACACCCAAGGTATATTGTGTATATCAGGATTGTCTTGTTTTAATCATTGCATTTCAGCTATATGTATTCAGGCTCTCAGGTATGGTGCTGCAGGCAAGTAGAACAGTGTGATAGCTGTAGACTGCAAGTCTACTGTCTGCAACTGTATATGAGTGAGCTAGCCAACCCAATAATCTGAAATGGTTTGTAGACTTAGATATTTCAACCATCTAAGAATATACTGTGTACACCTGCATTCTATGTAGTAATGTATAGGTAACCTACTATCTCTGTCATGCTTGAATTTCATGCTTGTGTGTTCAGCTGTCACTGCAGTCTGCTATAAAACTGTACTACTGCTACCAGGTCATATATTGGGTCCAGGTAAGCTCTAGGCAAATATCAGTCAGTAAGGAAGCAGCAGTGGCTTAATAGTTCAGTTTGTTAAATGCTCTGTCTGAAGTACATTTTGTCACACACGCACACACTAGGGTTTGAACCCAGTGCTATATAGTACTACATATTTCAGTAGCAGTCACAAAATGATTACAGATTTTTTCTCCACAGGAAAGGCAGGAAAATGGGTGAGTTGGGGCATAGTCTGGGTAAATAATTGTGTGTTTAGATGTCACAGACTGTTAAAATTATTACCAGGTATATGAATATCCAGCATAAAATAAATGAAATAAATATAATACTAATAAAATAAAATAAATAAAATGTGTAATCATTGGTATGGCTGTATGCCTAGAGTGTCTGTTAAAGGTTGCTGCAGTCAATTATTACATTCAATGCAAATGTCCTCTGCAGTCAATGCTATTGGGCTCTATCCCCATGCCTCTCATGCAAGGCATGATAGTAGTCTAGTTTTTGTATTGTACACAGACATGTCTCTCATGTGTCACACTGTCACAAATTTATCATCAACATGAGTATCTAACAAGGAATGTATCACTACATCAGCACACAGTACACCTCGGTAGCTATATAGGTCTACCTGATCTGCAAGTGTTCTGTGTAGTTTATGGCTTGACAAAAAACACCAAAGCTAAAAGCAAAATCAAACCAAGAATGAAAATCACTTGGCACCACAGGACCAGATGAAGCATCAAATCCACAAAGATATTGTGGATTTTACTTGGGTTATTACATTATCTTTTCTTTAAGAGACAGCAGCTGTTTGATTTCTTCATCTGCTGGCTTCCGGGTCCTGTGGTGCCAAGTGATTTTCATTCTTAGTTTATGGCTTGGCCCATACTGACCCATGTGGATAGCTTGAGAGGTATGCATGTGCTACAGCAGCTATAGTCCACTTGTAAATACAAAGAAACGACAGACCTGTAGAGTAGATAGCAGTAATGTTCTCCACGAAATAGACTATAATGGTATTAATGGACTGTTTTTTTCTCTCTCTCTCTCTCCCCACCCCTTATCTTCATTTACTAATTATTATCCATTGGTTATGGTTTACTATTAGCATCTGTTGTTGCATTAAACCTTATTTTGGGGCATGTGTTTTACTATTGTTATGTATTATAGTGGTTGCATATTAACATATCTTGTTGACTTGCCTATGTTGTTGGCCTTATGCCATAACTGTTACTGACATGCTGTTAATTTGCTGACTGTTATGTTATTTACTATTGTGATCCAAATAATATTCATTAAATTCTGATTGGGTTATTTCCAATGTGCTGGTTATTACTAACAAATTGTGCTGTTCATAACTAACCTATACCTCTATCACCACAGCATGACAGGCTAGGCCAGTTCCTACTGATCTGCCTACCCAACCTCAGCTGGCCGTGGCACTGGGTACCAGCGCATCTGGGACCCACGCCGGGGGCACCTTCTTCTCTGGCCCTGCACCACATTCAGGTGGAACTTCCTCAGTGGATGGGGCCTATCCCCCCCAGGAGCAGTGGCAGAGGGGCGTTAGTCACCCAGGATCAACTACCAGCCATGGTGTGCAGGATTGTTCATAACAGCTATGAACATTGCCTGTTCCAGATTGAGGGCAGACTCAACAACTTAGTGGGGCTGGGTGGCCCTGGTGCCCAGCCTCTAGCAAAGCCACCTTTGGGGCAGTGAAGGAACAGTGTTGACTGCCCATCGGTGGGGACCTCAGTCATGTTGCTACCATCTGGTGGCACATGCACTTCAGATTCCACAATACCCTTCCCATCCAAGGTGTTTATTCCCTCGTGTGTCACATACTGCCCCGTCTGCTGCTTTGTCTGTCTGCAATTACATCCTCACCTACCCAACGTACATCCCCACACATACCTATATCCCTTCCTAACAGTCCATTCTCTCCTTATACATATGTATATATAAAAATTGGCAGCTGTCCCATAAAAAAATATCGCCTCACTCATAGCTCTTCATTTCACACACGTATCCACTAGACACAACTAATTTGGTCCAATTGGCTTGACGACAGATTTATGTTGTCTTCACCCCTCTCTCTGGGGTTTGTGAGTCCAAATTCATCCACAAAATCTGTCAAACTTTACAGCTGTTGCTGTACAAGAAATGAAAAGCTATGATCCTTCCCTACACCCATCCTGCACATCCCTACCTGCCTTTCTCTGTTTTTCTACCCTGCTTGCCCACATTTCACCACTATCCTATCACCCCCTTTTTCTTTTCTTTTTAAATGTTTAGTGCTGGTTTGTGTGAAGCTAAGCAGAGAGCTGCAATGTGGCGTGTTGCACAGTACCATGCAAACCCACTTAAATGAGCTTGAAAGTGCCTTAATGATCCTATGTGATTTTCACAGTGTTAGGCACATGTGTAAAATAATTTCCCCTGCCTTGTTTTGAACCTGAGCCCCTGTCAACAACAGCCTACTGCACTGACCCACTTGGCCACATAGATCTTAATTAAAGCAGCTGTTTCCAGCAATACATACTGAAATCAAACCTAATGTGACAAATGGGAGTGTACCTGGGACTCTGATGCAGAAATACACCAGTAGACAGCCAAATAAATAATAATGGCAGTATGTGAGGCCTGAGATAGCAGGTAAATGTTCCCTTTTACCTGCAACATCCTTAAACACACTTGCTAACACATCACTGGCAGAGTACATATGTTCAAATAGGACCCTGCTGCAGAACAGCTGCTTTTGAAAGCCATGCACATACTGATGGAGGCAAACATGTGTCATGGCCTGTATGTCAGCACATATATCTGGCAGTTAAACCTGCTTCAACACTGACTCAGTAGCTCAGTCTGTTAAATGCCTTACATGCAGAGCATTTTGCCACACACAGTCCTGGGTTTGAATCCAGTGTGTTGCCCTTCAACTACATCATTGTGAACACAGCAAGTAATGACTAAGTCATGCAATTTTAATCCCCATAGGTTACTGCTACTGAATTATCAGCTACACAGTTCTGCAAGTCACAGTTCTTCAGACAGAGCATTTTGCCTTACACAGTCCTAGGTTTGAATCCAGTGTGTTGCACTTCAACTACATTGTTGTGAACACAAGTAATGACTGAGTCATGCAATTTTAATTCCCATAGGTTACTGCTACTGAATTATCAGCTACTCAGTTCTGCAAGTCACAGGCCTGCAGGTAGGAACACACTGCACATATTCCTATAGCCTAACTATATCTTGCCTACTACTCTGCTATTGGCACTGTTGCATGCAGAGCATTTTGCCACACACAGTCCTGGGTTTGAATCTAGAGTGTTGCACTTCAACTACATTCTTGTGAACACAGCAAGTAATGACTGAGTCATACAATTTTAATCCCCATAGGTTACTGCTACTGAATTATCAACTACCCGATTCTGAAAATCACAGGCCTGCAGGTAGGGACACACTCTACATATTCATATAGCCTAACTATATCTCATCTGCTTCTCTGGTATTGGCACTGTTGCATAACAGATGTACCTTAAGCACATGCCTTAATTAAACTGTAAAGGGTACCCTTACCCTGGCTTTGTTATAATGACAGGGCTGCCACAGCTGCCACAGTTACTCGTACAGCTTGCAGGCCTCCAAAGTGTTCATACTCCCCCCTACATTGTGTCCTAGGATGCAGCAGCATCTGCAGCCTGGAGCATACATGACTATATGTTAAGGTAGCTGCTACAGACTGACCATACCTCCAACCCCATATAACAAGGGATCCAGACACAACCATACATAAAGGAGAGGCAAAGGCCCAGAGATAGTTATATGTTTCACAGTTTGCCCCTATAAAGATAGTAAGTTGATGGAATAGCAGCTACTGCAATACCATGCATATTCTGATGGGTATGAAGTGTGACACTCACAAGTCTCTCACCCCTTTCTGACCTCAACCCACAATGTTTGCCAGTGACCTGCCAGATGACCACACTGTCATGGGATACTGACCAAACATATGAGGCAAAACTGTGGACATACTTCATACATCTCTACAGCAGACAGTATTTGTACTTACCCTCTGCAATGCTGTAGTCTCAACACCTCAGTAATGTCCATCTCAAAAACTAAGAAAGGGGCCAAGGCCTGCATGAAAGCCTTATATATTTGACTGTGGTGTCATGTCATTGGCTAATGACAGTGCAATTCAGCTGTTTTGGATGCAATTAGCAATTATGAGCCACAGATTGGTGCACAGGCAATTACCTGTTAATGAGCATTACCTACAAAACGCAAGCAACTGCTTATGGGGAACAGGTCTGTATGTGGTTTTACTCACACAGACAGTGTATGTGCAAAACATTTGCAGAGGAAGGCTTCAAAAAAAGAAATACATCACTCTACCAGGTATGTACTATGTTTCTCCATAAAACAGGATGCAGATGGGAGGATGGAGGTATGGGGAATAGGGGTTAAAACAGTAGGCTTTTATTGGATCTGTGATAATGACATGTCAGTGATACCCTGCTGTCCAACACCTACAGGCATCTCTCTCAATTGTCCCTGCTTTGAATCACATCTCTGCTCTGTCCCTGTCCAACCCTCCTGCAACAGTCATCTGTTGTAGTAAAGATAGTGGATTACATGTAAGACATAGTGACACTAAGTAAGAGGGTACACTCCTGTAACAAAAAAACTATATACTGTGATTCACCTCCTCTCAGTCTATCAATATCACACATAAATAGTACTAACATTGTAAAAGTGTCCCTGAATGTCTCTGATGTACTCTGGCTAAGTACCTGTTTCATGGACATTCATCCCTGTCTGGTTGAAAGCTATGCCTAACATACCTATCAACCTCCTACAGTAAGAAATCAGGACAAAGCCATATTTAATGGGGGAAAAAGGCTTAAACTCAGTGATAGAGTATACATATTGGCTTACAAACTAAGAATATGATTAGCGTAACAGATATTACTGTAGCATAAGTGTTGTCTGAGAGGTCTGATGGGTGACAGATTCTGTCAGTTTTTTGCCAGCAACAATCAGTCAGTGGACAACCATTTGTCAGACATCTACAAGTTTGTGCAAGAAGGATGCCATCTATGAGGCAAACATGGTGACATTCTGCAAACATCTGCATAGTTGAGAGGTGTGGTCCTTACATGGAATATATATGACAGCAGGTTTGCATTGATGTCTGTCATTGTGGCACACTGGTGTGGCTGGACTGTCTCCATACAGTTGTTGAAATAGCACACTGCTATTTGTCTAACAGTGGCCATATCACATATTAGTGGTGATTTGCCTGTAGAGGACACACCACAATACACTACAGTGATGGCTGTAGAGACCTACAGCAGAACCTGTCACAGCACACAGAGACATTACCCAGTATTGCTACTATTTTAGTGATAGCCACACATGTAGTGTGTCGCCAAACTGTGGGGTATGACATGTGAGGGAGCAGTGGATAGTGCAGGCTATTATGGGTGTGCAGGGTCTGTACATAGTGGACATCCCTGTATCTGGTCCTGTAATGTGTTCCCTTCTTGTTCTCTTGCAAGAATTATCGATGGAGACATTCTCCATTTTCATCTGCAGACAATGATGCTATACTGGATGCCCTCAGACTCAGCCATGACATCCTGCTTTTAAGGGATCACCACAATCATGAACAGTGGGCAGCATTGTGGGCTGACCTTGTGAAGGCTGCTAATCATATTTGCCAACAGGATAGGACCTACAAGGAAGTTCAACACCGGGCCACAGAGATAGTCAATGCCACATGTCAAAGGGCAACTGCTGTCACCAGGGATCATGCCGCCACTAGTGAAGGGCCTGCAAAAGAGCAACCACTCTCAGACACAGAGGAATTCCTTCAATAACAGCTCCTGCATAGCCTAGGGAATGACAAGTGCATATCTGTACAAACATTAACGTGTTTAAGCTTATAGTTGTGAGCAACTACGCAGCCTACTATAAATTAGGCAATTACTCCAAGATGCCCATTCAAACAGAGTAAGAAGAATGTTCATACCTGAGGCAGTGCTATTACAAATGGTGGGTGTATATCAAAAGTTCGAATGCTGAAAAGTTCGAACACCAAAACCTAGAACTTGAAAGTTTGAAGACTGAAATATCGAAGCCACAGAACATTGAATTCTTTCCCAGGGAAAGAATTTGGTGGGCCATTACCATGGATTTGCTATTTCCTCCACTGTGGTGTAATCTCGGATTTGGTATATTTAAGTAGGGGGTTGTGAGGGCGAAGCCCCCACATAAGAAATCATTTGTAGTGTTCGTGTGTTTCGCGTTTTGTACTGAAACAGCAATTTTATTCCCCGGGAAAAATTTGCTGTTCTCAGTCTTCGGGGTTTTCAGCTTTTTTGGTTTTGGGTTCGATGTTATGACATTCAAAGTTTTGACACTTCGATGTTGTGATATAGACCCACAAATAGCATATTGTCAAGATATGTGTACTGGGTTTTATGTGTAGTTCTGTCACATATACTTTCATATTGCATACCTCAAAGATGTATTATACTGGTAATTTTGCCAGGATATAGGTGATATGCATGTTACACAGGGCCTGGGTTGTGTATGTATGTTGTTGTGAGTGTGTGTGCTGTGCGTGGGATCAGAGATGAGAAGATGTGGAACATGTAATGCAGTTGTGGATCCTCATCTGTATGAGTTGGTGTGGATTACCATACATAATTGTGCAGGTGGTAATGTACTGCTTTTGCTTCTCACAGATGAAAAGGGGGTTTGGAGTCTGTCCCTCTCATAACCTGATGTCAGTGTCTCATCGGGCTTTGATGATGATGGTGGCCATAGTAAGGCACAGGTGGGGTTGCGAGTGCCTGAATCTGTCCCAGAGGTTGACATCCTTCTTCTGCCCCAATTGTTCCCGAACACAGTCAGTATGTCCACACATACCCAGTATGTGGAGGCCACAGGTATTGGGCAGTGAGAGCTGGTGCGGTCCCACACAGGCAGTTTGACAGGGGTTCTTGAAGGAAGTCTATTACCCATCCACCTCCTGTTTCAGGTTTTACATGGTGAGTCACTCGCAGCATGTTTCTGGCTGTCATGGAGGTACAGGCATGAGCTGAATGCAACACCAGACTGATACGTAAGGTTATGGATGCAGTACAGTCTGGCATCAGTGACTGCCTCCACCACATTGGTGACATCATGGAATGTTTCACTGATGTAGAGGACAGATGGTGGGCTGAGACAGTGTCTGTCTGGAACATGTAGCTGGGATTAGGTGTCAGACAAGTGGATGTAGGCCAGCAACACCACCTGCTGGGAGTCCAAGTGGCCCTGCACACTCACATTCCCATTGTGGCAGTACCTCCAGCACTACAGAGGGTGGTGTGCTGTCCATACCACAATGTGGCAGACCATGGGCACATAGTCCTGGGTAGTCCTGGGAGGGACACAGGCCCAATAGACAGCAGTCACCATCAGGTACTAGCACCACGTTTGACCTTGGGCATGGCACTGCTCGTGCTATTCCTGGTGAAGCCAGTTCCCATGTTCATGACTGGAGATGATAAACTGTCCACTCTACCATGTACAGTCTATAGCTTTCCAGCATACACACGTTTAGGGCTAGCACAAGGCTTAACTGTGTACACACACACACACTGCAACACCATTGTCACATGCAGATCACCTACAGATACACAAAGCACCTCTCCATGGCCATGTAACCAGCACCCCTTCCTGACTCACAGACAAGCTGTCAACTGTTTGGCACAGCCTAGGCCTCTGGCACCCCCACACCACACCCTGCGCATGTGATGATACCTGTGCCATATCCCTGCCATCCATGCCATTGACGCAGGGACGTGCATATATGTGTTTGATGCACAGAGTGACTATATAACTTTACATGTGTTTGTGTAGTGCAGTAGTGTTATGCCATGACAGTTGTGGACCATGGCAGGTACTGTATGCTAACATATGTCAGGACTAGACATCAAACATGTATTTTTGTTGCCTGATGGCACACTGGTGGTAGTGTTACAGAATGATAGGTGTATCATGGAGCTGTGTATGTTTTTCTCCCAGAAGTCTGAGCGGTTCAACTATGGGCACATGGGAGTAATACAGAGGCAGAGGTTGGCAAGGCAGCACAGCAGAGATATGATGTCAGCAAGGTATGTCAGTAAATGTGCATGGCTCCCTAGGTGCATACGTGTAGACCAGTGTGTCAGTGTCATCATGCTTTCGTACCCTGTGACAGACTCTACTACAAGTCACCTAGGTAGCCTGCACATACAACTGTAGATGGTGGTTTACATCAATTATGCTTATGTAAAGGAGGGCAATTTAGGGCCAGTGGCTAGTCACAGGGCCATAAAATGCATAAGCAATGCACAGGAGTAGGCCACATGGGCATGTCTCTAGTGCTGTCAGGGTATATATTTACACACACACACACACACACACACACACACACACACACACACACACACACACACACACACACACACACAAACACACACACATGCAGAAGTTGAGTGCTGTGAGATTAGAACCTCTACCTATCTAGTTGTACACACTATAGCTTCCAGTACTTATCACGTGCACCATGGTGTTTATCTGTTGTTAGATTGTCAGCCAGTGCTCTTAAGGTGGATAACATTCACAGGCTTTGTAGAAGAGGCAATTTAGAAGCCAGCAACTAGTCACAGGGCCATAAAATGAATATCATTGCATGGAGACATCCCATAGTGCTGTGAGGGAATAGATTGATACACACACACACACACACACACACACACACACACACACACACACACACACACACACACACACACACACACACAGTTGGAGGATGTGAGATTAGAACTCCTACATATCCACTATTACACATTACAGCACACAGTACCTATTGCACATGCCACAGGTTACATTTGTTAGATATGTTGATGCAGGCACAGTACTTGTGGAGTACAAAAATTGACCTTGTGTTAGACAGCGTGTGTGGCCTGCAGAGTGATACTGCTTGGTACTGTTATTGTAGCTAGTGTCTTAGGTGTGGGATACCTGGTAATATCCCTGCTATGTGTGTATACTTACCAGTCTGGCCATATGTGACTATTTGCAGTTTGATAGGTAGACATGTGGCCAGGGTCAGTATGGTCTGCCCAAGGACTGAATTGCACCCATTTTGCATTACAACACTTACATACCTGTGTCTGTCTGCAGGGTGACAGCCTAAAGGTTCAGGGGTCTGCAGGGAGTAGATTATGTACTGTTGCAGCTTTAGTCTGGTGCTGTGTATGTGCAGACAACCCCAGCATTCAGGGGTATGTGGGAACATTCATACATCCCCACCTATACCTATATAAATGTGTAAACAGGGTTGTCTCTTTAAATGTAGTTGTTTGTCAATAATGTAAATGTTATATAGAAGAATGTGGAGAGTCTATGTATCATTGCACTTTATATAACTATATAAACTTCTTGTTATCATATATATATATATATATATATATATATATATATATATATATATATATATATCACATATTGATAGAGACACTAATCAAGCATGAGGGGAATAGGGAGAGACAGATATGTCTATGTAGCTTTATGTATGTACAGACATATATTTCCACATAGCAGGTCTATGTGAGGTAGAGGCAACAGACTTGGGCTGAAGTTAGCTAAGTGTAGGAGCATGCCCAGTGTGATTGTCAGTACTTACAAGGTGACTCCAGGCAAGAGTTACCTGTACACCAGTCCGGGAGTATTATCTGCTGCATGCCATTGGCTGCTGCACCTGTTACAACAGTACTTCAGTTGCCTGATATTGTCAAAGGCATTCCCCGGTTGTTTGCTGACCGTAATATGTGACTCAAACTTCAGAACTGTAAACAGCTTTACAGACTGTCCAGACTCTTAATGCATATTTTTGACCTGTTTCACATAATGTAGTTTTCTGACAAATTAGTAGCAAATCATTCAAGACTGAAGTAAATTAATAATGACAGATAGTTGAGTTTCAGACTCCATGCACAGCAGAAGAGTCACGTGATTGCAGGACCTGTTATTCTATCCACATTCTACATAAGTAGGAGCAAATATTTAAAACCTGTCCCAAGTTGTGGACCTTGGTCCTACTTTTATTCACTTTATTTGGCCAGATTTCCTTCTGTAAGAAGCTGAGCGGTATAATGTGACTGGGGTACATGGTGAAACACCACACTCAGGGTGACAATCTTCATATCTTTTCTTGTACATGTTTTTGCAGAATGTCCAGCATTTCACCCTATATCTTTGCTGTGTTACTCATACATTTTTGGTTTCCAGTGCTATACTGTATATTATAGATTCATAGATTCATAGATTAGTACTAGGCTAACTGCCCCTGCGAGCCATTTTAAGCCTAGCCATTTATCCCCTGTGAGACTCAAACCCTGTACCTTGTGTTTGTAAGGCAAACACCTTAACCATTAGGCCACCCTCCCAACCCTTGTTGACTTGTTGTACCTGCTGACACATTTAACTTATGGCCTTTACATCCTGCAGCTAATCTGACCTGTTGCAGCCTGCTATTATACTAGCCACCTGTTAGGTTACTCAGAGAGTGTATAATGTTTGTCTTTATGTATCTCCCTTTGTGCCCCCATTCACTCTGGCTTTGTCCAGCTTTCTTGCAGTAACAGATTGAGGGGTTATGACAGTCTGTGGTACTACCACCATATGAGTACCTTACATTCAAAAGATGTTAGATGCTGCCAGATCCAAACCATCAGCACCATCACACATGCTACTGTCCTTGGTCCACTGAGCCACACCAGCCAACAGACAGAGAGGTTTCCTCCCCTCACACTATCAACAAGATAGAGGAATTGTCTGGTCTGCTGGTATATCATTGCAGACTTACTGTTACAGCAGATGTATGGCAACACTGATGTGTTTGGAGTAGGGAATGGCCAGCCTATGCTCTGCTGGCATAGACAATCATGCAACTGTCCTGTGACCCCAGTGTTTGGCATCACTCTGGACTACTGTACTAGAGTTTCCAGACATGTGGCCTAGTGGCTATTATGGGGCACATACTAGTGAACAGAGTACCTGTTGTCCCAAGTGGCTGTTAGATCTGTAAAAGTATCCCAGTATCCCACTATAGATCTCTGCAAGTAGCCTAGTAGCACACTATATATGAATTCCAATATATTCCCTTCCATACATGTGGCAGGTCCATACATATGCTACCATATTGTAGTACCCCTTACAAGTGGTGTACAGGAAAATGACTTACCTTGCAAATGCGGCAATTGACAGACCTGTAGTTCAGGGCTGACTCTGTCTGATGCAGGTAGTCCACAGCCACTACATGGTGAGGTACAGGTTGTGTGGCCTGGCTGGCATTATTTTTACTGATATATATGTGAGTTGGAGTATGGTGTCAGTCCATAGGGCCCTATGTTGTCAGTGCATGTGCTATGCATTGTCTCTTGGCCAAGGCCAGGGCATATTGGGCATGCCTACATCTGCCTAAAGGGACAGCATCAGGGGGGGTTCCTCCTCCAACTCCCCTTGTGGGTGCAGCTGTGGTTACCTAAGGACTGGTGGGGCAATGTGTATCACTTCCTTTTGCTGATCCTGCTGCAGCTGTTTCTGCAGGATCATATTGTGTAGCATGGTACATACTGTGAACATATGTGCACATGTGGCCAAAGAGTACTGCAAGGCTCCTCTAGATATATTGGGGCACCAGAACCGTGACTTCAACCGCCCAAACATATGCTCTATGATGTTCCTGGTTTGTGCATGTCCCTCATTATAGCATTCTTCAGTGGGTGGGTGTGGATTTCTGATGGGTGTCATCATCCATGGTTCCAGTGTGTAGCCAGCATCCCTAAGTAAATGGCCATGTGGGATGTCACCCTTAGCAAACCTCTGGTACAGCTGTGATGCATGCCAGATATGGGAGTCGTGACAACTGCCAGGTCTGCCAGCACACACATTCATGATAATGCCCTGGGCACTGCACATAACCTGGTAGTTGATGGAGTGATACCCCTTGTGGTTGATGTAGATTTTACTCTCTTCACTGGGTGGTGCCTTGATGTGTACATGAGTGCAATCTATGGCACCCAGTACCTCAGGGTAGAGTGTTACATGGGAATCGAATATTGCTGGCCCTCTTCTCAGGGGTGTGGGGAAGATAAATGTGCTCACTGTCATGTGGTAGAATGGCATCCAGGAACTGACAGAGTACCCTAGAAGCAGATGCCTGCGAGACCCCCATCATGTCCCCAGTTGGTCTTTGGAAAGTACCTGTAGCTAGTACCGTAAGGGCTACACATTCTATTTTTTCCACTGGGATGCGTACCCCTCTATTGGCTCTGGGTCTAAGTTGAGGGCAGCAGAGCTCACTGATTTGTTGTATGTATGTCCCTGTCCACCCTGTAGTTCTCTACAATGTCCAGCTCATGTAGCCCCTGGTAGGTTACCCTTGGCTTGAACACTCTTCTCCTTCTCAGTTTAGACCTATGGTCATCATCAGCAGCATCTACAATGACATCAGTATCTAGCACATACATATTTAGCAGATCTGCAGCAGCTCCTAGCATTCCCAAGGTTAAAATTCCCAGGTCTGTACTCCAGTGGGGCACAGTATGGGGAAAAATCAGATTGTAGGGTGTAGGCATACTTTACAGTGCTCTGCTGTACTTTGTGTGATTGGCTAGCTATGATGCATTTCCCCTGTCAAGTACATCATTAAGGGCTTTAATGGCCCTAGTTTTATTGAAACAGAGCTTATCAGTAATTAATGTCATTGGCTTTCTCAACCAATTTTTATTTTACAGCCTTCCTTGCTGAGCACTGCAAACCCATGCTTCAAAGATAAACAATGTTAAGCAGTTAGTACACACACCCCCATGGAGGGTCATGCTCAGCTGGGCACCCTCAAACCCACTGAAACATGCACACCTAAGGTAAACAAAGCTTAGCAGTAACCAGACACCCCCCCCCGATGAGCAGAGCAGCGTGCAGTGCAAACAATCACCTCTAAGTTCCAATGAGCTTACAAGTTTGTGGACACACCCCTTTTTATGTCAGCTACCTCTTCTGTGGACACCAACATGGTTCTGTGCCTTCCCTGATGGGATCTGTAGACACAGATACCCATTTGTGCTATTGAGTAACTCCAGCTCATTTGCATACAAATCCATGCACAGTACCTGGTACCTACACAGATTCAGGCCCTGTCTCCTTAGCAACCACAGCAGTCCTACATTGTACATACTCCTCACAGGGTCCTCTAATGCATTACTGTTACATACTCACAAATTCAGTTTTTTACATTTTTTTTTTTTGTTTCCATAATGGCATGTTTGCACACTACAGCTCACCACACAAACATACCCAGCGTATTAAAAAAAAAATATATATATATATATATATATATATATATATATATATATATATATATATATATATATACATATATATTTTATATTATTTTCCATATGGCTTTGGGCATACAGTGGTTACTTTTGCACATATCTGTGTCCTCTATACCATTTCTGCCACTGTAATTGTACTTTTACAGCCCCTGGTATCATTTTTACATCCTGTACATGAAGTTTTTTCCATGTACATTATGGACACCAACATGGGGTCTGCATGACTGCCTATCTGCTTGCTGGATCACACTACCTGCCTCATTTGCATGCATTTCACCTGCTTATGAGGTGATTTGCATGCTGTGGACACTTCTGTGTTCTCATAGGTTCATAGATAAGTACTAGGTATCAGCCCTAGGGCCTATACAAGCCTAGCCAAATGAGTTCCCTGGCTTTTGCCACCCAAGAAAATTATTTTCCTGTGCCACTGTCAGGCAGAGCCACAGCAGTGATTTCTGAAGTGAATTTCATATCACCCATCCAATTGTCAAGATTTCTCTTAAAGAGGGCTAATGAGGAGCTTTGCTTGACATGAATGGGCAGCCTATTCCAGAGCAGGGGAAGTCTCTGGGGCAGGAATCTATCCCTTCAGTATGTTCTGTTTATTGTGGTGACAAGGTTTAGGTCCTTGGCGAGTGTGACTCAGAGAGATTGGGATTTCTTTAAGTGTAGCATGCCCATCAGGTCTGGATTAGACATGGCTTTGTACGTTAGGCAGTGGTTGCCTCAAAGTAGACGATATGTGATGGAGTAGACCTGGAGTTTTTTGAGACAGTTGGCATATGTCTGTTTGAGGCTGGTAATCCTCTTAGTGAGGTATTTCTGTGGCCTTTCCAGCTGTTGCAGATGTCTCACGAGGTACATGCCAAATGGGGCGTTGTACTCTATGATGGGTCTAATAAGGGATGAGTAGAGAGGAACGATAACCTCTCTTTTTCTGGAGGAGAACCCCTTTGTGATGAGGTGTGCCATGTAGAAGGATTTCCTGACCACTGTGGTGATGTGATTATCAAAGGAGAGACCACTATCCACCTGTGTACCAAGGTCTCATATCAGACTTTCTTTGTTTAGTAGGCTACCGTCTATGTGGTAGTTCATGGGTACAGTATGGCATTGAGCTTTAGGCCATGACTTTGACAACAAGCATCAGTCTCAGTGAGGCCTCTTTGTAGAATGACCACATCCTTAGGTGAATTGATTATGACTCCTAGTTTGCAGACATCTGTGAATTTCATTAGCCAGAGACCAGCTGTATTTGCCTAGACTTCAGAGAAGTAGATACAGAACAGGAGTTTGTGCATGCCTCTCAGCTCCCTTTACTGGATAACACATCTGCTTACTTCCATGTAAGCACCATGCCACTATGCCTACAAGGCAAATAACTCCATGCAGGCTTTATTAAATTCCCCCCATAGACTTTCTTCTTTAAGAAAACTCTGGACTCATTGAGAAAATAGATGACATTGAGAATAGAACCAGGAGAAACAATATAAAAATCTATGGTATCCTGAACCAGATGGAAGAGGCAATATGATCTATTTCCTGACTTCTTGGATTCCTAAAACCCTAAACCTACCTGAAACACTATCCTTTGGGATAGAAAGGACACACAGGTCTTTAACTACAACTTTTGCATTCAGTAAAAGTAACCGTCCAAGATCCATTATTATTAAAATGTATTTCCACTCACGATAAAGACTTTGCTTTAAGAACTCCCTGGTCCCTTGCTCCATTAAAACTTGGTGAAGAAATCATCAAGTTTGACAATGCTCACCATATTAGACCCTGGGAAATGGGAGGAGTTAATTTTCCAGACTTAGAGACATATATTAAGGCTTCTATATTCAAAATAGTTTTCAACTGGATAGACGCAAAAATTTCATCAGCTTGGAAATCCCTTCATATTTCTATTTTTTACATGAGAATAAACTCACAAAAATACTCTTTCAAATGATCAAATAAATATATTTTGGAAAATATTATGTCTTAATTTACAATTTAATGTTTCGAAATCCATCAACTCAGTCTTCATAAACTACATCTACAACTCATTTAGATCTTTCATAAACTCAAACTTGGACATTAAATTATGGTGGGAACTCTTAATTCCTTTCAAAATAACTAAAAACTTTCCCAACAAATTACATGAAAACATTATAAATAATTGGGAACTAAAAAATGTTACTTGTTGGCAAGATTGTATTAGGAACTCATCAGTCTTAAACATACAACAAATAATAAACACCCTTGATATTCCAAATTCAGATTGGCTTATACTTCAAAGCATTTTATTTCATGCTCAAGAGTTATACAGAATAATCAATAATTCCTCCTTTAGTTCTGAACCAAAATTAATTCCCATTATCCAAGAAATGGTTTATAATAATCATAATTGGTCTAATTTAACATCATTGCTCTATAAAATTTACAAAGTTAATCCAAAACAAAACTTCTGGAACTTTATTAATAAAGGTCATCAGATTAACCTCTCCTCTGAAAACAAAATTAATTTATTGTATTCTATTAAATTAACTTCCAATCTACAAGCTTGGAAGATTTTTTCATGGAAATTCTTACACAGGGCGTTTTGCACCCCCAATAGGATAGCTAAAATGGACTCTTCTAAACAATTGTTTTGTTGGAGATGTTCTCAGAATTGTAATGCTGATTGGATTCATATATTTTTTGAGTGTATCAAAATTAAAAAATTCTGGGAGGAGATTGGAAATTTCCTTCAAGCTATTTTTTTCAGATTCCTTCATACTAACTAAATCCATGATTTTTCTGAATGTAACTGAAACAAATGTTATGAGCAAAAATGATTTGTATCTACTATTGACTATACTAGCAATTGCTAGAAAATGTATTACAAGAAAATGGAAAACTTCATCTGAACCCAACTTTCACGAATTTATGACTCTACTAGAAGAAACAATACATATGGAAACAAAGGTAAAAGAAACAAGAATCTTCCCTAATAAATGGATCAACAATCCTTGGAAGAAAGTTTTTTCTCTCATTGAGACTTTAAAGATCTCCACATCTTCTTAGTACTTGGAGAAATTACACTGATTTTTTTATGTGTAACTACCTCTCTCTAACTCTAAGTTATTCTCATTTTTTCATATAGGCCATATGTACATATTGTATATAGTTTGTCTTTGTTTCATTTGTATTCTAGTAGAAATTATTTTTTGTCTTTTTGAAAACCAATAAAATATTTGGAAAAAAAAGTTTGACAATGACTTTTCATCCCTACTAATATCCAAAAGAAGAACATATGTCCCTCTAACAAAATCATTAAAAATGGAAGGAATCAAAGGACAATGTATATTTCCAGCAAGAATAAGACTATATTCTAAATGCCTCATATTAATTCTAAATTATGTTTGCCTAATTATCTGAATATATTCATACAGTGCATTAGTATAAAATTGTATTTTATCCTTTTCCAAATGCTCCCCATGAGGTTTCCAAATATAAAGCTACATACACTTTCTTAACTTTAGCTAAATACACCACATTATATAAATATAAATCATCTCCCTTAATTTTAAATATATAATTTCTTTAAGAATATACTTGCATTTTCTGATGTAAGAATATACTTGCATTTATTACATCTTTCGATGTCTGATAAAAACATACTACCGCTTTACAAGACCTTAGATTTAAATCCTAATTTTAACAATTTAATCTAATAGGAATTAATCTATACTATATCTACTAACATTTTAAGAGAGGCGCCCTTTAATTCTGTATTACTAGTATCTAATAGATTCAAATCAATTCCAATGTATTATCCTCACCATAGATTCTGTGTCACAACATATTCCTATAAAACAAAAAATCCAACCATTTATTTCTTTTATTTTCCAACTTACCATTAACCAACAACTCACCTATCCTCCCTTTCTTTTTTAATATGGGCTGATGGCTAATCCCTTCTTTTTATCTCTAATCTCTAACCTCAATTCTTTAAAATTATGGTAATCTAGTCTTAACAACTTTTAAAACATTCCTGGTTGTTCTAAAAGTTCTGACCATCTGTATATTTAGATAGTTCCTTTTCTGGCTTTGACCATCTGCCCTTGTGCCATAGCCTATTCTCCAATTCTGGTAGGCTCTGAGCCAATATTTAAGATATTAAAAGGTATATTATCTAGTATAAGAAATATAAGACTTATATCTCGCTATATTTGGATATAAATGGACATCTAAATAATAACAAAAAATAATTTCAAAAACAAAGGTAAATCACAAAAAACGAATTTAAAAAATGCTGGTAAAATTTGGGTAGGCCAGGGTAGTGCTGTCCTTGCTGGCACCCCCTCCAGAACCAAGCTTACCGCAGTCTGCAATAAGGGACAACAACTGTTAATGAACATAATAAGGAGGCGACAAGTAATGAACATGTCAATGCACAGAGTGTTTTTATGGAAAAATTTTAGCAGCTAGTGGTTTTGGAAAAAGCATTTTGATATTTGCAATGGATCAAATAGTCATAAAACAGGCTCAATGGTTCAAATAGTCATAAAGTTTCACAAAAAAAAGTTTTGAAAAAAAAAGTTTGACTAAGAAAAGTGGAAAGAAAGAAAATACTATTTGAAAGAAAATATATTGAAAAAAGCTCCAGTTGAAAATATTGATTATGTAGGAATATTGAACTAGAATTAGTGATATCCAAATGGTAGGAGGGAAATATAAATGATCCAGGAAGTACAGGGTTTTTTGATCAAAGAATAGGGTTGAGTTACAAGAACGGTGATAAAAAATGCTGACGGAATGAGCTTACTTAATGAATGAATTACTAAGCTACATGAATGAAATACTAAGTGATTTAAATAACGAGCATTATAGTTGAAATTATCAAAACATTTTATATACAAATACTAATGACTGTAATAAAATATTTAGAAATGAAACATATAAAATACTATGCGGATACTTCGATGAATAAGATATCAGGTGGTTGTAATCAGATCGTGAACTGTATAATCGTGAATTACATGGATCTAATTACAAAGATCTAAAAATAAAGAAAAAACGAAGGGAGAAAGGGACGCTGCAAAGAGCCAGCATTGCATGAATGTTATGGAAGACGAGAAAGGTATGCTCTGAACGGTTGGCAGAACTGAAGGGAACTACTAACGGATGAGAGAGGAGACTGAGAGACACGAGACTGAGAGACAGACCTAAGAAGGAGCCAGCCTAAAAACAATAACAGCATGAGGATTTTCGCCAGGAGGAGATAGAAGGCTGGTGGTTTGGCTCCATATGACAAATTCAAACATCGTAAGTGGGAAGTAGAATTGAGAACAACCACGGTTAGAATAAAATTAGTGAGTTAGCGTGAATTTCAACTCCATGGAGGAGTAGTAATGTAAATGGATGGGAAAAAGAAAGATGGATCCCTAGTGTAGTTAAATGACTGATTTCGATTTTAAATGTAAGTATTTACCAGACTGTAAGATAATACAATGAAATGATGTTTTAGATGTAATGGTTTTATCTGATCAAATATTGTGATGCAAACAATTGTGTGACTATTAATGGCAATATGAATAACATCATGTTAAATATTCTTTGATCTAATTGAAGCTATTTTCCGTGCTTTTGTCAAGGACAAACCAGAAAAATTTTTCTTACATTGGTGAAATGGTTTTCCGCAACTGACAACATTTTCAATTTCCGAAATTGTGGAAGGTATGACGGGACGTTTTTCTTTAACCTATGGAGGGTAAAGGACATAACTGGCCATTTAAATATAATGTTCAGCATTTTTATCAAATAAAAATGTGATTAATTTACATTATCATGAACTCAACAGAACTTTATCAACTATAATAATTGTTATTCAGTATTTCTTCAACTATTTTTACTACTATTGATGCAAGTGGGCAAAAATAAGATAGATCTTTAATATGAGGATAGGGTAAATGTTTTCAGCAGCTTAATGAAGGGTCATTTGATCAGGATCAAATAGCCTTTTTTGTATCCCTTATGGACAGCTACTATAACAATTTTTTTTTGTTTTTTAGCCTGCTTACTAAAAGCATATATGTTTAGGCAAATGGGCATGGTTCTGCCCAAAAAACATTTAATATTTTCAGGGGAAACAAGAATATGTATTTCAAAGTGATATTTTTTTTAATTTGGGATGGTATTTATCATTTGTTGGATTTTATAATTTAATATGTGTGAGCCATTCCTTTTATTAATTAATTTAGAAGAATATATGATTTTACTTTAAATTTTTCTCTGCTTACAGCTTTGACTTAACATAACATCCATTTGACAGCTATCCACAATAAAGATGAAAAAGTATCAATTCTTATATAATATTTATACCCTTTCCTAAAATCTCCTTATTTTGAAGATTAGAGATAATTAAAGGACACCACCAGAAAGCCATAAATCAAAGCATTGGTCACTTAAGCTGTAGAACGGCTAACAACTACTTTTATTGAATGAAGGGACTAGATTTTTATTATTATGAATGTTTTTGAGTTACCCCGAGAGATTATAGATAAAAAGCTAAAAAGAATTTATCAGTAAATAAAAAAAAGGGAGGGATTTATCAGCCATATTAAAAATGATGATGGATACATAGAAGAGTTGTTTATTGTTGAAAAGGAAAAAATAAAAAATAGTATTAAGTTGACACAGTTTTATAACCATTGTCAGTATAAAGGAATTGGAGAATCTATGGTGAGGATACTACAGAGGTTAATTATTTTATTGAACAAGTATAATTAATGTATATGAAATTCTCCTATTAATGTATATAGAAAGGATAGATCTTTTAAAATCTATTAGAGGGTAGTAAGTTAAGGTTATTGTCTAGGTCTTGTAGATTTAAGTGTGGGAATTAAGTGTGTAAATGATGGTACAAATGCATATCAAATCATCATCAAATAATAGGGAAAATTATTAGGATTAGGAATTTAGACATTTTTATAGCAGAATGATTAGTTATAGCAGAAATGTGGGTGCATTTGCTAAGTGCAATCAGTGTTCATGCCTTATTGGAAAACCTGTTGTACACTTAGAGATAGGCATTGGGAGCATTTGTACATATTAAACAAAATACTAATGCTAATGCACTGGCAAACATATTAAGATAAATATAGGTCAATAAATCCTTTTGTATTATTCAGCCAAGTTATTTAGGATAATGAATAAGACTATATTTGTTGGAAGGAAAGAAAATGTTTGACTCTCTCAAAGAAGCATCCACATTTGTCCATAAAAAGAACCTTTTACATCAACCTGAATTCATGGATTCTTCAATGAACTTAAAAAGACAAGTTTCAAAAAATGAATAGACTATTAAAGAAAAAAGAAACCTAGGGACAAATAATTATACATAACTTCACATTTTATGCAAATTGTTGCTTTCTCCCCTTTAAATGAAGTGGAACCACACACAGAAGGTAATGAAACTTTTTTTCCCTCTCTTATTATTTTCGACATAATAATGTTAACTTTATAAATAATATGCATTCTTCAAAATTCAAGTAGATCAAAAAACTTAAATTGCAATGTATTGTTTTATACTTTTATCTTTTTATGTATACAGCATTAGTGAAATGGTACAAAAATCAGTCATATATTTCACATATCTATATATTTCTTTTATATCCCTCACTTATTTTTTCATGTATGTACCTAGTCTTTCTCATTTAGTCCTAGTGTCATAGTATTTAATCACTGCAGGAAAGAGAAATGTTTACCAAGCTACTTTTAAGTATTTAAAAAAGAAAGTGGACACATTTTATTATTGCATATATATTTGTCACTTAATTGAACTTCTGCAATGTGCTCCATTTAGTTAACTTATATTATAGTTGTATATGGCTGGTAATTCGGAGTCTTTATTTTAAATAGTCACCATTACAAGTTAATGCTTCAAAAATGGCACTTTTACATTGATTGCTGCTGATATTAACACCAAGTGTGTTTATGCTTAAAAGCTTCACTTTACCACAAAATTCCTGCCTACTTATTTTTTTTATGGATTTTAAAAACTTTTGTGACAAACTCAAGTTTCTAACAGCTTCATTTAGCTCATATACTCATGAGGAACAATCTGTGATGTCTTTCAGGAAATGGGCATGACCTTTGAACCTGTTTCTCCACACTGAACTCTGACAGCCAATCAGATTCAAGAATGATTGTTTGACCTGTACTTTCACTCTTTTAGCAATTATTTTTACTTAAAAAGTCTTTTAAGCATCTGTTTTATTATAAATAATGATTTATTAATTTCTGAATTACATATATATGTAAATAAGGAATATAAATAATATGTAACTGATTGTGATAGTTTAAATGCATTTTTCCTCTCTGACATTAATATACCCGTATTTGCTCATAGTAACAAATAATTATCAGGATTAATTAATTTATCTTATTCAGTATGTTTCGATAATTCAAGATGCTGTGTAGAGCTTTATGTTTTTTTTATTTTTTGCATGCATAGTATAATAAACTGTTTCATTTCCTTTTTATGTTTTTAATGTACATGCAGTTTCCCTTCTGCTTGCTGTTAACCTGCAGTAGCTAGGAATTCCCACTAAATGTCTGAGAGGGCTAGTTTGTGGCTTCCATAAGCTTATCAATCCAGAAGGATGTTAAAATATATAGTTTTTTTGCTTTCAAACTCAGAGTTTTTAAATTGTCCATAACAGTTTTAAAAATAGTAATTGTCATAATGAATCAAGGAAAGCACTTTTCAATTTTACTTACAATAGCAATCTCCATTAAATGACAATGCTCTATATTTTGTCTATAAATGTCAATGGGTTGAACAACCTCATGAAAAGGAGTAGTGTTAATAAATATGTAATGCTATATAAGACAGATATTGCATTCATCCAAGAATCTCACTTAGTAACAGAATATCTAAAGATCAGAAGATTTTAATGAGTTCATACTTCAACCACAATGGAAGAGGTATTTTAATTTTACACAGAAAATCAATGAGAATTCCAAAAATAATTGACTCATACTAAAGCAATGATGATATGCTTACTTTAGTTACATTAAAACTAAATAAAAAGATGTATACTTTTGCAAGCACCTACTGGATACCAGGTACTGGGACTAAAACTGTGAAAAAAACATTTAGACACTATAACATTAAGGTCTAAATGTGAGTTACTATTTGGTTCATAGGTCGATACTAGGCTATCGGCCCTAGGGCCTATACAAGCCTAGCCATAACAATTCCCTGGCTATTTCTTCCCACACTATTTACTTCCCTGGACCCCTGTCTAGCAGGGCAACTGACATGATCCCCGGGGTGAATTTCTTATCTCCCATCCAACTGTCAAGGTTTCTTTGGAAGAGGGCCAAGGAGACGCTCTGCTTGACATGTATGGGCAGTCTATTCCAGAGTCTAGGGAGTCTCTGGGTTAGGAACCTATCCCTCCATCATGTTTTGTTTATTGTGATGACAAGGTTTAGATCCCTGAAGTGTGTGCCTCTGAGGGATTGGGATTTCTTTAAGTGTAGCATGTCCAACAGCTCTGGGTTTGACATGGCCTTGTATGTTAAGCAGAGATCGCCTCTGAGTAGACAATATGCGACAGTGTATAGCTGGAGTTTTTTAAGGCAGTCAGCATAGGGCATCTGCTTTAGGCCTGTGTTTCTTTTAGTGAGGTGTTTCTGTGGCCTTTCCAGTTGTTGCAGATGTCTTGAGAGGTAAGTACCAAACGGGGCATTGTATTCTATAATGGATCTAATGAGGGATGAGTACAGTGGGACAATGACCTCCTTTTTTCTGTAGCAGGTGATTTTAATTGTATCTTGTCCTCTGCTGATACTACAAGTTCTAAGTCCTTCAAGATGTCCCCAGTAGACAAACACTTACAACTATATAAAAGACAGAAACCTAATTGACCTTGCTTGTATAAAAACCTTGTCCTCTCTGAAATATTCTCACTACTCTTAAAGATTTGGCATGCACAACATAGACAAAGACTTTGTAACCAGTTCCTTACTGGCCAAAATTGACAATGTAGTGATGACATCATGCCCTATGTCTGACCATAATGCTATCACCTTCAATGTAACACTTAATACTGATCCTATAAACTTCTGACAAAGACTACCTGCTTATCTAATAACAGTAAAAGGATTCAAAGAATGGTTTCTACATGAAATAAAGCTTTACCTAGATGTTAATAATAATAATAATGGAGAGGTTTTGGATATTATGTTACGGGACACTTTAAAGGTAGACTACATGGTAAAGTTAAAAGGTGGTATACAAATAAAAGGAAAGAACGGGATAAAAAAACTAGTAGACATAGAAAAAGAAATTGATGAACTAAAACAAAAACTTACAACAGATGACAACTCTTCACTAGCTGATATAAATAAACTGAATAAGGAATATCAGGATATTATGCAGCATAAAATATCAATAAATCTGGAAAAAATCAGATTACAGTCTTAGTCAATTAACCCAAAGAGCCTGCATATGATTGTAATTCGATCTAAACATTTAAATAAAAAAAAACATATAAAAAAATATTATACACTAGAAATAATCAGACCATTATTTAGAGATTTAAAAAACATCTTATTGTGTTTTAAAAACATTATGAGAATATTAATAATAATAATAATTCATCTACAAGTGATAAATGAATAGACAACTTTCTTACAAATAATACTCGAAAGAAGTTATCTAAACACAGCTTTAATAACATAAATAAACCTTTTTCCTTTAAAGAATTAAAGGAACACGTTAAAAATCTTAAGCCAAAAAAGGCACCTGGGCTGGATGGTTTAATTACATAATTTTACAAACTTTTACCTGATAATGTCTTGAAAATCTCAGTTAATGGATTTCAAGAAGTTTATCCTACAGCAAACATCCCTCCCGCATGAAATATTCTATAATTCCTCCATCTTAAAACCAAATAAAGAACCTAATCTTTGCACATCATACAGACCAATATCTTTGCTGAAAATTGATTACAAGATATTCCATGTCCATCTTAGCATACAGATTAAATAATATTCTTCCAGAATTAATTAATGAAGACCAAACAGGGTTCATCAAAAAGAAAGGCAGAACTCAATTACTTTTCTTAACCAACTTAGCAAAGAAGACAAAAATGAAATTTCTATCTTAAGCCTTGGCATAGATAAAGCTTTCAACTCCATAAGTTAGTGATATCTGTTTAAAGCTCTGCAGAAATACAATTTCTCCCCAAACTTTGTAGGCTTAATTTAAAACAAACTCTAAGAAAATTCCATATCCTATGTAAAAATCGGATCTTATCTATCCAGCCCATTTGACATATTAAGGAGTACTAAACAGGGGTGTCCATCTCCCCATTACTCTTTGCTCTAGCTGTTGAGCCTCTTACAAATTGTGTTAGGAATAATGACAATGTCAAAAGATATAAAGTGTCGGACAAGTTATTCCCCAAGATACAACTGTTTGCTAATGATCTACTTATGACATCTAATGGTATTAAAAATTCAGTAGATCACTTATTACATAACCTAGACCTCTTTGCATCATCTCTGGTCTAAAATTAAATCACTATAAAACTAAAACACTTCTACTGAATAAAAACTTTACTATGAAACTTAGATAAAAAAGAGACAAACTGAGAGGGACACATAAAATATGTAGGTGTCATTACTGAATCTAATTATAAAAAATCACTGACATCTAATTATCAACAACTTGTAAATGTATTTACAAATTTAATTGATAGTTGGATAAGACTGTTCTTCACATCTGAAGACAGATTAACCTTAATCAAAGTGATACTATTGCCTAAAATCTTATTCATTGGCTAAGCTTTAATAATTCCCCCATCTGCTAAAATTAAAAAGAAAATAAATTATATATTACTCAACTTCTTTTCGTAGCCCCCCCCCAAAAAAAAAATAATTTCTCTTGTCTGGCATATCTCAAGCTGGGATGAAGGAGGTATTGGGTTCCCAAATATTGATTTTTACTGAAATTCTGCATTTATTAACATAGTGTTGCCTTGGAATAATACCTCTTACACATCATATTGGAAATCAATTCATGAAAGTTTACTCCTTAATAATACTAAGACATTGCTTGAACCATACACTCAAATATATACAAACACCTTTATATAGATTTTAAAAATATACATTCAAATTGAAAGGTCAGACTTGTTCTTACATCTCTTACAAACCAAATATTACTGTTGTTTAAAAAGCTTATGCTTTCCAATCAATTAATTAAGAATTTATTAATAATTATTTTTCCTATTGCTTAAATGAATGAATGATTGATATCTTTTGATAGTCAGAAAATGTTAGAATTTAACAAGGGTGGCCTATTATATTGCAACCAATTTCTCTAAGCTAATAAAATACGTTCTGCAGACTATTTGATTAGCAGATATAGTTTGCAAAATTGCAACTGGATATGCATTCAAACTTGCAAGGATTTCACACATTCTAAGCTGTTACCTTCATTAGAGGCATACAATAAGAGCACCTTAAAAATTTTGGATTTTATCTCAACAATTAATAGCTGACCCAAGAACACTTCATACACGTCTATTATTTATAAAATTCTCAGAAATGATTTTAGCAAAACAGATGTTTCTTTTTGGAATTATTCAAGTGACATTAATAACAAGTATTCTCAATAAAAGATAACACACTTTGTTTATGGTTGGTGAAGAAATCCACATCTTCCCTGTCCTGGCATGTATATACATGGAAGTTCTTACATAGGTGTTGTTTCACCACAAATAGACTAGCAATAATGTACAAGAAAGATGAAATGCTATTTGGACTGGATATATATGGCTGTTAACTGCAAAATAATCTCCCCATTTTGGTTAGACTTTAAATATCTTTGTAAAGCTCTATGGAATGACAACTGTATAATTCCTGATTCTTTTATCCTTTTCAGTGTTCCTGTTCCTGAAGTCATTCCTAAAAAACAAATATTTTTACTATGATCAGTCCTCTCTATAGCAAGGAAAATTCCAACTAAAAATTAGAAATCCCAATCTACTCTTGTCTTTAAAGTTGAGTTTATTCATCTTGGAAAATACATTTGTAGAAATGAGATTGCTGCTATAAAAGCAAGGACTAACAACATAAATCATCATTTAACTGCTTGGATGAAATTGTCTAATCTTTTAGAAAAATATTAAATGTTTTCCTATGTATAATATTTTTTTCTTAATTGTTATGGACATTGTATATATATTTTATTTGTTTTTTCTTGTGATTATACTGTTAAGTTATTATGCTATAAAATGAATAAAAACATTTTTGGGAAAAAATGAATTAATAACAGCAGTACAGGGGACAATAGGAAGGGATGGTTAGAGTGAGAAAAAGACAATCCCCCGGATTCATGAAACCTCCGTGTAAGACTAAATAAGTCTTAATCGGAAACTGCAGTTGAACGGTCTGACATCAGTATGCCATGCATATTCATGAAGGCACGCTGACTTCACTCCAAGTCTAACACAGACCGTGCATGAAGGCAGGGGGCGTGTCTGACTGCCGAGCAGTCCTAAGGTCCACACCCCTGCAAGTTTTTGAATTGTGAAATGTTAACACACATGAGCGAGTCTGCTCAAATGTCAACATACCCAACACTACACTCCCTCACATTGTAAACCCCCAGGAGAGTTATAAAATGTAAAATATAATTTTGTTTTCTAATTCCCAATATAGCTGCCCATATTTGCGCATGTTTGCCCGGGTGTGCCCGTAGCTTAGCTAGAGTTAGCAATTTCAACATTGAAGAGCATAATAAAAAATGTTTATGCAAATCAATCCAAATAGCAATAGCGTAGTGGTAGAGCCTTCGCACAAAGAAGCATTCATGGTTCGAGTCCCACCACTCCCCTCTCAATTTTATGTTTTAAATTAGCATATGAAATAATTCCTGACACATATATATATATATATATATATATATATATATATATATATATATATATATATATATATATATATTTATGACTAAATATTACTAAAAAGCATTGAAATGGCCTATGTATCAGTGAACAAAATGTATATATAGAAATGTAAGAAGGATCTTGACATATAAATGCCCGTAGCTAAGCAGCGCTTTACCCAGCGAAATCTAGTTGCCCACAGCTAAGCAGTGCTTTACCCAGCACAATCTAGTTGCCCACAACTAAGCAGTGCTTTACCCAGTGCAATCTAGTTTCCCACAGCTAAGCAGCGCTTTACCCAGCACAATCTAGTTGCCCACAGCTAAGCAGCGCTTTACCCAGTGCAATAGGTTTGCACGGAGCTGCACACCGCGCTAACCAGTGCACCGTCGGGCAATGTGGAGCAACGTTGAGCAAAGTTACCTAAAAACAGCCACACCCCCTAACCTGTCTGGACAGTAGTAAAATAAAATGCAATGACAAGTTTCGAACACTGGACACTGTGCACCATAATCAAAGTACTGAACCACTAAGCCATGACAGCTTAGGATAAACATCCACTGTTAACATACATATACTTATAAATGGTAGATTAACCATTGCTAAGCAGGTCTGCAGTCAGCCGAGAATTTTCAAAAACGGCCAATCACAAAAAAGTGCGGGAAATGCAGCATGTTTAAGCTCCATAGGCGGGAATACTCGCCATAACTGATTGTAGCTCCCATCTTCAGTTATAATGTCTGGTGCTGGAGAGGGTGCTCGCTTTTGAGCGCAACGTTGGGGCATTGAGGAGTCAAAATACATGGTTTGGCTCCTAGTCCATCGTCATGAGTCTCGACTCCTGCAGGACCAGTTCCAAGGGACGGAGTATAAGGCAGAGGCTTGGAACCGGTTGGCTCATGAACTCACCAGTGCCACAGGCGTCCCTCAGACTGGTGAGCAGGTCCGTCACCACCATGCAGACCTGAAGAGATGGAAGCAAGAGCTACTGAACCAATGGATCTAGGAGGCCCGTCATATGCAAGATGCCCCACTACTGAGTAGGTAGCCATGGAATGCAGTATATAAGACATGCTAATATAGTCTAAATAATGGATAGGTATGTCTCAATATCCCTTCATTTACTTCACAGCTGCAGGTGTCCATGTTGTGAATCAGCAAGCCTATGCAGATAGGCTGCTAAGGCTGCACCACCAGGCAGGTTAGTAATTATTCTGCATGTATTGTTATATAATATATGTGAGAGAACATGTAAAAAGTGTTGTAGCCCAATAATACAACTATAAATTGTCCTGAATAAATTCTCTGCATGTACTGTTATATAACATAAGTCAGAGAGCCAGAAAATAACCACAGAAAGAACTTCTAGCCCGACTTCACACTTCTAAAGACTAGTGAATCACACAAATGCAGCACCTGGCAAGGACAATCAAACAAAAAACAAAACAATTGTACCAAAGGCAACCGCAAGGCAAAAGGACCCCAGCCATAAACCCCAGCCATAAACAAAAAGGAGGAAACTAAAACAAGATAGAGCAGAATCCTTAAAAAAAATAAGATAAAAGGACTTGATCCAGTCACTATAAAAACTAAGAGCTCAATCATATCCAAAAAAAAAGCAAATTTTGAAAGAAAAAAAAACTCAAGACAAACATAAGGCCTTTAAAGGCCTTCTTTAGCTATATTGGAAGAAACTCTCAGATATGCTCAGAACTAGTTCAAAATGATGTGAAAATGAGACTAGTGACACACTGAACATTGCCAACCACTGGCTGACAGTCACAGTGCAAACCCCTCCCAAAGAGAGAGTATCTATACCAAGATTGCAGCCCCCCAAACATCTCATCGCCCAAGTGTGAGCTGCTCTCTCTCCAGCAAAAAACACAGCATCCATGGGACCTGATGGTGTCCCGGCTGAACCCAGGATCTGGACAGCTGGTTAAATCTAGCTCTTTATCCAGGGCACATTGCAGGGAGTGGCACTGCAACTGCCTCTCACTTCTAAAGCATTGCCTCCACCATGCCCTACTCCATCCGGCGGCATAAGGGATTCAAGCCTTGCATCCTGGGAATCTAATGGAGAGGATGGAAAAAGACCTATCAGACATTTGAACTTTGGATCCAATGCCTTTGGGCTTTGTCCTTTTTCATCGAGTCTCAGTCACCTCATGCAGACTTTTGAAACTTTGTAAAGCACAAATCATCCCTTGGCTCATAATGACAATAGGCAGTGCCCACTCGGCCCAAGATGAATGATACTTCGCCATAATATCATACATCGATCTGGCGCAAAAGCAATCAATTTAAACCACAACCCCCACAGGGTAAGAGTTAGTTGCTATGTGACAGAATGGACCTCAACCCACAGTGGTCAGACATGTCGAGACCAAAGCCTGTCACAAGTGCCTGTCACAAGTTTGGGCCCAGTCAAGGGTCCTGGGCCCAACAGGTGTTCCCAAGTACACAAAAGACAGGATGAGAGGGTGCTGACAAAGTTTGTTAATAGAACACAGCTGCAAACAATAGTAGAAAGAACTCTCTCACAGACATGCTTCAGAAAGAAGGTCTCCACAGGCCTGATTCAGCCCAAGCCCCTTCTAAAAGTAATGCCGAAAAAAATCCTCACTGCCTAACTCCTGGAAAAAAAAGGGTACTCTGCCTACCAAATAGGTGGCAATCCACTGAGCACAGAAGAACAGGTTGGGGGGGGGGACCCAGGTTGATGAAGTAGTAGTCTGTCATTCGACACCCATAAGTAGTTAAGTATGGGACCTACATCTACATTGCCCACATCTAGATCAAGGGGATTCATAGTCTCCTTGGTCTCAGTCTCTCATCACTCATCACTCCTCACCATGAAGCCAATACAATGTCATAGTCTCCCTAATGGATGCAGTATGAGACCCAGCAAGAGGTGCAGAGCCCACAACCACAAAGGGTCTCAAACAGGAAAAAAATGCTGCACAAACTCTGTGTGACCTGCCCGACTGAGTCTTCTTCATTAAACTATCACTCAGACAGCTGCCTAACATACAAGGCCATGTCAAATACAAGGCCATGTGATGATGATTGCCTGAAAAAAAATCAAAACCTCAAAAATACAAGGCCATCAGACTTAAGACTTAAACACCGACATGGCTATTAATAGCTGGAGGGGCGTGGATAGAGATCATCACATCAAGACAAAAGACTCTGGAATAAAAATCCTGGTATATGGTATATGTGAGGATGACCTGTCTGGGCCTTGTTCAAGAAATCTTGACCAATGGATATAGAGATCGCAGATATTACCTCCTCAGTGTCCTCAGTTCTGCTCGACAGACAGCAGCAAAATAAAATAATATAGTTCCCCAAACTAAAGGGGCGTATGCCACAAAAAACTAGAAGGGGCTTGTAAATGCCCTCGGGCAGATAGCCTAGTATGAACCTATGAACCTATGAACCTAATAGAGTGTAGTAACCCATTAATAAAGGTGAAATAAGTCTGGAATACTATCTCTGCATGTGCTGTCATATAAAATAAGTGAGTGAGCCGGAAAAAGAGTGTTGTAACCTATCTATAAAGGTATAATATGTCCTGAATAGATCTTCCGTATGCACTGTAATATCAAATAAAGGAGAGAGCCTGTAGAAAAGAGTGTTCAATGTAATTAATAAAGGTACGATACTTGGAGTGTGTCTGTGTCACTTACTTTGTAATGTTGTTGTACCCTTGCATTAAATAAATAGTACTGTTGTATAAAGTGCTGTCAACCCACAGTTGTGCAGTCCCATATAAAGTGGATGAAGGAAGTGCCAGTAGCTGTGAAGCATATAACAGTCCTCAACAGCCGGTAAATGGCTGTCATGCATATGCAAATCGGGCACACGAGTAGCTTGTCAAGGTTTTCCCCAGAAATGTGAGTGTGCTACATGAAATGTAGGGTTCTGCAGAAATTTAACTGAAAAAGTCAAGTGAACACATCCAGATATGTAGATACATAAATATAAAAGTAAAATGTAACTATGTAGCAGTAACATCTGCATCTTGGACAGTTAGTATGTCAGATATAGGTCAGGTATATAATGAACTAGCCAAACCCATAACACAATCTAATGCATGTTGCCTAGTGTAATAATACATGTAGGGGATATATACCTGAAGTCAATAGGAATGTAGTGTAGAGTAAAAGTACTAATAAGATGTTAATGGAGGTTTCTTTTTACACTCTACTCCATGTGCATAAACAATGCAATTCCACACCTCAATGGGTATGTTTAATCTCAAAACATTTGTTGGGACATATGTCCTATTGTTCTATAAAAATCTGCATTTTCTTTGATGCATGTGCCCTGTTCAACCACCACAATCTTTGTGGCATGTTGCCACCAATCATCCCTGCATGCTGTTGTAATGTCCACTGTCGTTCAATATATGCATGTGTTATGCTTGCTGTTCAACTGTTGTAACCCTGGTGTGTTGGGTTAATGGGAATATTACTGCATGCTGTTACAACTAATTTGGAATGCTGGTGTCTATGTTGTAATTAAACACAACTAATCACAGAACGTATGGGAAGGCCGGTCCCAGCGGACCCACCTGTCCCTCCTCAGCTGGCGATTGCACCTGGCACCAGCAGGTCTGGTGCCCAGCCCGGGCTATCCTCCTCCATTGGTCCTGTACCACCTTCAGGTGGAAGCACTGCAGGGGATGGGGCTCGTCCCCCCTGCAAGCGTGGGTGGAGAAAGGCTACCTGTCACCCTCTGAAGGGTCCGGGTTGTGGTACATAGGGAGATCCAGTGTTTAGTTGCTGATCTCCTACACCAGCTCGAGGCGAGAGTGGCATGACTCACAGGTGAGCCTGCCCCTCCTACGCATCCCCCAACACAGCCACCCTCGGGTCTGTGGAGGTTCAGTGGTGACTGCCCATGGGTGGGCATCTCAGTCCCACTGTTACCATCTGTGGGCTAATGAGCTTGCGATTTCCAAACATCCGTCCCCGTCAATTGTGTTCACCCACCCCATGTGTCATACTCCACCCCTGTATGCATCTTGTTTGTCTTGTCTGTTTACCTCTCCAACCTACCTCCCCAAATATACCTACTTCCTCAACCTCACATTCCACTCTCACTTGAAAAAAAAAAAAAAAGGGCAATCTGTACCCACAAAAAAATTATGCCCCATACATAGCTGACCATTTCGCATACATGTCTGCTGGACATGTAAACTGATAATTAGAATTGGCAGTACAACATACTTTGTTGTCCTCACCCCTCTCTCAGGGGTGGAAGGTTTCAAATTTCACTCCAAATTTGTAACATATGCACAGCTGTTGCTGGTAAAGAAATGGGCAGCTATGGACCCTCCCTACACCTGTCCTGCACATCCTGAGCTGGTTTCCCTACTGTCTTTCCCTCTTTGTGCCCCCTTTATCACCACTTTCCTATCTCCCCATTTTCTTTTCTTTCAAAGAAATTAGCATGGGGGTTAGCGGGAGTAAGCACTTTTAAGCAGTAGTTAGCAGGTTTGAGCGAATGTGCGCATGTGTGCACTAAGCTTAGCATCACTAAGTGTTGCGCAAACCCAACTGCTTAAAAGTGTCATACTCACTCTGTATGTCAGGGCCCTTGTTCTGTTCAGCAGCAAAATAAAACACCTCTGTCAGTCTCGAACCCCAGACCTTGGACACACTTGACTGCATGAAGTACCACTAAGCCACAGCAGATATACAATAACTTGGTGCTGAAATAAATATATCATGCAAAACAATGAGTGAATGTAAATGAAAAATGGGAAGGCCATAACACAAAGCTTGTTCTGTGTATCTTTACCAGCAATTGTTGTGGAATTGCATTACATGACTGTGATAAGAGAAGCAGCCATTCTATCAGCAAATAATGTTATTGAGGCACTTTACAACTCCCACACAGTATCATAGCAGGGCAAACACTGGCATATCTGATTAGGGCAGAGTCCATACTTCTTGATTGTGAAACATATTTTAGCTGTGTCCCTCTGAATCCCTCTGAAAAGTACTGATGTTAGTCAGAGAGGTGTTGTATTACACAATGAATAATCACAATAATAACAGTAGACACCGCTTGTACTTCATAAAAGGAGCACACATCCACATGCACTGCTTCACCCAAGTCTACACTTACTGTCTCTATTAGTTGGAAGGTGTACCTCACTTTTAACTACCTATCCCTGACTCCAAGCAAATATGTATCTGAGTGTTTCATAGGCCTGGCAGAGGCACAAACACACAGGCATATCAGCTCATCTGCTGTTACACACTCTGCAAACAGCTTTGTGCGGACTTCCACAAGCATACCCTTATGTAAGAGTACAACAGAGAAATACCAAAGGATCTAGCCATGTACTGGTAGCAACTGACTGTAACAATGCCATTGTACCAGTGCTGAAAACACCTGTGGGTTGCACAGACAAAGAATAACAGGCTAACATCTGTCTACCATTTGGATGGGTTCACAGTTGGGACCTATGCAGACAGACCACCTGCCTTGATAAACAAACAGGTACACACCAATCCATTACGTCCAGTAAGATAACACTCACACAATAAGATGTAATGCTCTCTGTATGTCTGCACCCCCCCCCCATATTTTACATATACGTGTGTTTAGGGTCAACCAAGGATGTAGGTAGGCATACTCAGTAGTGGAATTGTCCAGTTTACCTGAGACTCCTGTGCTAATGTCAACAATAAAAAGTACACAAACCCTGCAGAAGTGAGTACATCAATATGCACAGTATAACAGTCCACAAACAGTTCATGTGTCAAAATAATACTTCTCAATAACTACTTTTGTATGGCAGTCAATTACATAAGTAGAAATGAAACTACATACTCACATATATCTTGTGTAAGCATTTGCAGGGGTGACTTAAACACTACACTGATAGCTCTGTACTGGAAGTGGCAACAGTCAGGTCTAAGTACAACATGTACATCACTGTCTACACCTCTAGCTTCAGATATAAGAAGTATACCAACCTTCTGACTTAAACAACAGTGTCCACAGCAAACAAGCATGGGCCCCAGTCTGGAAATCTGAAAGGGCTATGCCTACAAAACCTAGCATTTTATAGCATTGGGTTGCTATGACAGTGAGTACTGCAATTACCACACAGCAGGCTGCATGCTTTTACCAAATGCTGTGCACCAATTGGTGCAGAGGTCATCACATGCACATGTGCTGATACTTATAAAAGCAGACTGTACTTGCTATCCCCACATGAAATCATTACATTGCCCCTGATACAGCTTCACAGAACTTGTGTCTGAGTAAATAGGAGTTATTACTTAATAACGCAAAAGTTTAATTGAGTAAGGATACTCTAGTGAATCATCCACCAAATATATTAATTAATTAAAAAAAAAACTTAATTAATAAGAAAGGGAATTAAGTAGAAACTATCTCTACTTAGGCAACACCAAAAAAAAAAAAAATTGTCCAAAAAAAAAACAGACGGACCTGAAAGTGACAAACAGGTATGTGACAGAAATGTGATTACCGGCAAGTAGTAGATGTTTATGAAGAGTACTGTAAATACTTTGAAACATGCATATGTGGCAGCAGTAGGTATGTATGCACTGATGCCATGCATGACTACTGCCATGGACAAATTAGTGTGTAGCTGTGTGCAGTGGGACATAACTGTGACATATGTAGCTCAGCATTTAATGTCAAACATCCAATCATGTCATCTATGTTCTGTACAGTACTGTGTATAATGGCTGTCCGGGAGAGTAGTGCAAACAGCTATATAAACATGGATGTGACAGAGTAACACATGCATGATAGTCATATAATGTGTAGCTTAGCATTGGCAACTGCTGTACCAGGCTAGTATAGTAATGTAGCATTAGCAGCTATGAATACTCCCTGTATTATTACTGCCATGCACACATGTGACAACTGTTCATGTTGTAGCAAGGCCCAACAAGTCATCCGTGAGGTCTACAGACGTACAGCACTGTGTACCTTGTGTGTGTATGGCACACACATATGTAGAGATAGTTATGTGTCAGATATATTAGCATCTTAACATGTGCATAGAGCAAGGTACATACTGCAACTGTTTGTGAAGGGTGGACATATATATGTTGGTGAAGGCTGTTATGTGCATATTTTCATGTAGGTTATAGTGTGTGGCAAACAAGACAGCATACAGTGCTGGTATATGACATTTGGTGTTTAAACGCTGTGGGTATGATTTGCTAAGTTTATAGTCTTCCAGACAGGGAGTCCTGCTAAAGATACATGGCCTGTGAATACCCTCAATGCATTCTGCACAAGACTGTGCAAAATTGTTACATAACTGTATCTCTCTCAACCCTTGCATAATTGATATTCCCACCATGAAAGGTGGACTGTATATGTGCCTACATGTAAATCTATATGTACACCAATGGATGTATATATGTACGCTCAAGCTCAATGTTGTAAATCTATTGCCATCCCTTTTGTTAAAAACCTTGTACCCATTAACTACCACATAGGTGGTAGTCTACTCAACAACAAAACTGTGATGAGAGACCATGGGACACAGGTGGACAGTAGTGTCCCTTTTGATAATCACAGTGTCACAGTAGTCATGTAAACTGTGTACGTCGACATGTCATCACAAAAGGTGTGTAATACATGGAATGATAGGTCAGTGTTCCACTCTACTCATCAGTCATAAAACTCATCATAGAGTACAATGGGCATTTTGGTATGTACCTCAGAAGACATCTACAGCAACTGTAGACGCCAGGCACAAACACCACAAAGAGTATTACCAGACTCAAACAAGTGCCCTATGCAGACTGTCTTACAAAACCACAGCTACACTGTGTCACATACTGCACACCCAGAGCCAACTTCTGCCTAACATACAAAGCTATGCCAAACCCACAGGTGTTGGACATGCTCCATGTCAACAGATCAAAATCCCTATAAGCTACACACTGTACTGATCTAAACCTTGTAATGTCAAAAAGCCGAACATGCTGGAGTGACACATTCTCATCTCAGAGACATACCACACCCTGGAACTAACTACCTATCAATAGCAAAGAAAGGTCCTCATTAGCAGTTGTCATGAATAATCATGATAAATGGATGTGATATAGGAAATACAACCTGGGAATCACCTCTGTGGCTCTGCATGACAGGGGCACGTGAACTGAAATTACATGAGTGTTGAAGGGCAGGGTACCGTACGGCTAGGCTTCTATAGGCCCTACGCCTAATAGCCTATGAGCTACCTATGACCTGATACACACACGTATGTACATGTTGCATTAATTGCTATGTGAGGTTGACTGAGTGTGATGGTGAATGTGTAGGTGAATGTGTCAACATTGTGTATATGTTTGATAGTCTAGTGGGTAAATGTTTATATCACGGTATGTAGTGTTCTAGCTCTGATCCCCGCAAAAGATATGTATGCTATTGCTAGGCACCAAAAGTAGTATGGTATACAGTGTGAAATGGTCCCATGGTGTTGACTGGAGTGTGCCATTGTAGGCTAAAGTGGTACATGTATGCTCATTGATTGTTGACACTAGTGAATACAAATCCCGTATGTACTGTAGTACTACCTGAAACTGTAGGCCTAAACAGCACAGTATGGTGTATATCCACATTGCTTTGAAACACTGTTTTGTTCGTTACCTGTAGTCCCCACACATTACATACCTCAGGCAGGAGGTCTTGTAAGTGCTGACATAAAGTACTGTATGGTACACAGGTAAAGCTCATCTGGGTTGCCATACCTTTGTGTCTTGTAGGTATGTCTGATGTATGTGTGGGCATGCCTGTAACATGGCCTGGGTCATATGTTATAGGATATAAGTGCATATCTAGCAACATGTATAGTGTAGTACAGCAGTATGCCACCTATATTGATGAATGTGCACATGTGTTACTTAGGGGTTTGCTATCAACATGTAGCATGGTGTACTGGTAGTACTGTAACTGTACTTTACAATCATTTCAATGGATGACAAATTTCTGTATGTATTAGCTTCATAAATACCTCCTGTGGCTAGGTGGTGCATTGTGTCACATACAGTGTGCCATGTGCTGTTGTATAGTCTTACATACTGGTTTCACTTTGTTGCTGTGCAGAACATTGTTTAATATATAGAACATGCCAGGGACTGTCAGGCAGTTGTGGGCTGAGCACTGATGTGTGGGATTAAAAGTGTGTATCTACTGACAGCCAATAGGTTGCTAAATATGGCATTTCATTGATATCTGTACTTTAGAATGTTAAGTGTGCCAAAAGACTTGCTCACAATAATTGTCTTATTTCCTTCCAGGGATATGTCTCATCATCACAACCCTGCCTATTCCCCTGAAGAGAAGGAATTAATCATATCCACACTAGTACAACATCACACCCTGCTGTTCTCCAGAACCAGCCAGGACCAGCATGAGCGCACTGCACTGTGGCAGGATGTTGTCCATCGGGTTAATGACGTAGGCATGCATAACTGGACTTATGAGCAGGTACGCCATCACTGCAGTTATTTAATCAGACATGTCTGGCAGCATGCCTCCGATGTCCGCAGACAACAGCTTGCCACAGGTGGTGGTGCAGCATCACACCCGCCCCTCACCAGAGTGGAAGAGCTGCTCCTCAGCGTGGTGGCTCCTGGCCAACCACTACAACAGACATGTGTCATCATGGAGGCCGGAGTCACCCAGCAAGCTGACTGCGAGCGTGCAGGTAACATGCCATATCTGTAGACTACTGTTAGCTCCATTGTTAGAACATGCATATGTCAGATGTGTACTGTGTATTTGGAAGATGTGGAGCCTGGTGTTGTGCAGTACTGATAATTTTGAACATAATCTGTATGCCTGTGACTTTCAACCGTTGTACTACTATAAAATTGCAAAGTCACAGCAGCAATGCCACAGTTGTTGACACTGACGAACTGTCTCATATCCTTGTAGGTCCCTCTGGTGTGACAGCAAGACAGCAGACCCATGCTGGTGAGTGTTCTACATTTCATATGGCAAATAACATATGCATGTCATAGGTGGGTTTTAGGCCATTTACACATGTACAACACCTACACATAATGCCTGCTCTGCAAGTTTCCTGTGGGACTATGCACATCCCAGTAGCATGAGTGGCTGCCTCAAACACATGCTATACGCAGAGCATCCCAAACCATTGTGGTACACTGTAGTGGACATTGTATAGACAGAGTCAATACACATGCATACAACATACACCACCTTGTCATATGCAGTACATGTCAATATGATACACATGGCGTATGTAGACACCTGCTGTAAGGCCAGGCTCCAGTACCCCAAATGTCATCCACACAGCACACATACTATACCCGAGGGGTAGAGGCCTATCATGGGGCATTGCAAAACTCTTCAACGAACAAGACATTGATGTTAGGCAATGCTCCCAATTGAACACCTTACATACCCATGTAACAACTGCCTGTGAAATGGTTAATGTAGCCACAGTGCAGCAGTTCAGGTACAGCAAGATAGTTACCAGTGTGGCACACATTAGTGGCCTTGAGTGACCACATGGTGCTGCCTGATGATGGCTCATGGTACTACACTACATCCAGTTACAGTAATAACAGTACAACACATAGCATTCATTGCTATACACCTGACAGTTGTGTGCATCCAGCCATGGTATGTATACCTGTGAGTGATGGTGCACATGACATTGAAAAGCATGTAATACGTGCACAGCAATGTTGTGTCCATGTACACATTGTGTTCCAGGGTGAGGCCAATCACTGAACAACACACATGCATCAAACACATGTATACTGTTATTAACAAGGACTCTCTACTCTCACAATGCATGCTGTTGAGCAACACACATCTTGCATGCTGACACGTGTGATAGGACTCTTTGGCTTGTGATACTGTACTCCACCATCAACCACTAATGGGTATGTTCTGGATTGCTGTTGGTGTGTGTGTGTGTGTGTGTGTGTGTGTGTGTGTGTGTGTGTGTGTGTGTGTGTGTCTACTTTAGTGGGTAGTGTATTTGTGTTCATGTGTGCATATGTGCATGTGTGCATGTGTTCATGTGTTCATGTGTGCCTGTGTGCCTGTGTACATGTGTGCATGTGTTCATTTGTTCATGTGTGCATGTGTTCATGTGTTCATGTGTGCATATGTGCATGTGTTCATGTGTGCATGTGTGCATGTGTGCTAACATCATGTACAGATTGTAAAGTGTGTTTCCTGTCTCCCTCTCACAGCTGCTGAGGTTGTGTTGGTTGAGTGCAGCAGGGAACCTGAAGACACTGCCACAAATAGTGTAGATGATGAAACATGTGTTGTGGCACAGGCAGGTTTGACAGGGTCTGCCGTTGTTCTGACAATCGACAGTACACAGCTTTCCACACCATCTATGCGCACATTCATACTGCCAATACATCCCTCATCACCAATGGCCTTAGCTGAGGCACAGCATACAGTAGGCATTGACCAGGATAGTGTGGTATCTATGGCACATGCAACCCCTCACAGCAGCCATACCCAGAATCCTGGTATGGTACCACATAGGCGGATGTCCAGGGGTTCTCGTGGAAGCACCGCTGGTTGTAATGCCCCTGGCAGACGTGCCCCCACAGGTCTTACAACCTCAGGTATGTTCCGGGCTGTAATGCAGGCACAGGCACGTATGGAATGGTACACCAGACAGGGACTGAGGGTGCAGAGGGCCCATAACACCGCTATCAATGACAGTATCCATGACCTTGCTGGTGCAGTGTGTCACTATACCGAGGTCATTGATAGACGTTGGGGGGAGACATTATATGTCTTCCGCAATGTAATGTCCATGTGCCAGGACAGTGCAGGACAGCTGAGATGTCGACGTGGATGTATGCCAGCAACATCATCAGCTGGCAGTCATCGCAGATGACACACAAGTCACTGCCACTCCTGTAGTAGCAGTACCAGCCCCAGCAATGTTGGAGCAGGGCTGTCAATAGACCATCATAGAAGACCATGTGCACGTGGCTCTGGCCAGTCCCAGCAGGGACATGGGTCCAGTCGACATGCCTCTGCCTCTGATGATAGTACCCAGTCTGGCTTAGTACCCAATACTGTCTGTTGCACCCCTGCCAGGCACAGGTACTCTGTCCGTGGCCAGAGACGGTGATCTGTACAGCCTGGCAGGTGCAGTCTGTGGCTGTCCCACAACCTCCCATATATGTCAGCCACATGGTGGAACTGTGTGCATGCATACACACACACATAATCCAAACACCTAGGGCTAACACATACACACACACATCACATCAACATTGACCCATGCTGTACTGTTGTCCCTCACACACACACACACACACACACACACACACACACACACACACACACACACACACACACACACACACACACACATGTCGATTGGATGGGTCAATGTCAGGATCTGGCAAACTAACAACACACCCTGTGCATATGATGAAACTGTGCCACCTCCTGTCATCTGTAACATTGATGCAGGAACAGGCTAACATGGTGCTGATGCACAGGGTGACTTTATAGCAGTGTAGCAATGTTAGCATGTTGTCAACAGTACAGAGTAATGATATCCCTGTAGGTATATCTGAGCAGGCATAATGCATTAAATCTATGAGAATCAATGTAGTATGGTTTGCAACAGTGTTAATTCCAAAAATGTATTGTCCGCCCATGTGCCACTTGGCTGATGTGTGTAGTTTTGGCAGCATGTGTTGGTGAGTGGACAGTACGTGTGTGATGTGTGCAGTACAGATTTGCAGGTGTACATTTGTGAACATGGTGGAGGTGCACTGTCTGCATGTACGTGCATAGTGGACACATGGGAAGGGTGACATGCCCTGTATTACGCAGTGACAAGACTTCATTGTTTGTATTGGTGGCCAGTATTCATTTTAATACACATATGTTTTAACTTGGGTACACATGTGTGTATGACATGGTTTGACACTATGCTGTGGGTGATACTGTTACTATCTGTCATTGTCTTGCATTCTGGTAGTGTACACAACCTCAACAGCCTGACCATGACCAATTGTTAGATGATGTCTTGACAACTGACACACAGATGTAGGAATCTCAGTAGCATTTGGATCCATCCGGTACTGTACTATACCAGTAACCAGTGGTATTGACCACCACCCATTCCTGGGACAACTCCTGTCTGGCATATAGCCCTCTTAGGTACAAGCAAACACACTAGGGATATGTCCGTCCATATCTGGAAATGCATACAGTGGCCTACAATGCTTTCTCCGGATGAGACACATCCTCCACAAGGGTATCATACAGACAAATTCCTGTTGTCCAACCCATGCTGTAAAGCTGTAAGCCAAATATAGCATAGTCATCCCCATTTGTTAAACATAGTATCCCAACAGTACCACATAGGTAGTAGCCCCAAACATGTAGAACGGGTACTGATGTGTACATACAACCAAGTGTTATGTCATCTGTCCTTTGGTATTCACATTTCCATTGGTATTTTGAAGCCCCTCAGTGTATCACATAACCAATAAGGGGTCTGTATGCATATCCACAAAGTTGTTGTACACCTATAATGAATGTCCATTATTCACAGACTTTGTTGTGTTTGAACATGTCTGAAATATACCCAAGGCATGAACCGTCACTCACACTATTCTATAGAAACTGTCATGGGTGTGTGTGACACAGATGACCTAGGCCACAGATCACTACAGTGGCTGGCCTTGTCACAAACATACATATGTGACCGAAGGTCTGAGAAGCAGCAGCACAATCTGTCATAGGTAACAGATGTATTCATGTAGAAACCAGGTTTCACACATCTGAACTAATTGAGGTCACATGTACATATATGTATTTGCCACACAGATACCTGAAGTGTGCAATGCACATACTGTTGTTTTACTGATTTGTCATACAGTAGTAAAAGCTAAACACACAATGCATTGACCATCAGTATCACACACACACCCAGCAATTGCAGGATTCAAACCCCTACCTAACTATGCTAGGATACTAGAGAGATAAGCATTAACACGACACGCTACATGCATTACTGGGAGTTATCATTTCCACTGCTATATTTGTAGGATGCTGACATCATCAGACTTGCCAAACAGGAATGTAACATTTTTAAGGTGTTTTCCTAGTGTCCAAAAAGGGCAAGACTCTCCAAGGAAATCACACAGACACATACCGCCCCACACACACACACACACACTCAGCCATTGCAGGATTCAAACCCCTACCTAACTATGTTATGATATTAAAGAGACACACATTAACACGAAGTGCTATATGCTTTACTGGGAGTTTTCATTTCCAATGCTATATTTGTAGGATGCTGACATCATCAGACTTGCCAAACAGGAATGTAACACTTTTAAGGCGTTTGCCTAGTCTCCAAAAAGGGCAATACTCTCAAAGGATATCACACAGACACATACCCCCCCCCCACACACACACACACACACACACACACTCAGCAATTGCAAGATTCAAACCCCTACCTAACTATGCTATGATACTAGAGACTACCTAACTATGTTATGATACTAGAGAGATACACATTAACACGAGGCGCTATATGCTTTACTGGGAGTTTTCATTTCCAATGCTATATTTAGGATGAAATCACACACACACACACACACACACACACACACACACACACACACACACACACACACAGCAAATGCAGGATTCAAACCCCTACCTAACTATGCTATGATACTGGAGAGATACGCATTAACACAACGCACTATGTGCTTTACTGGGAGTTTTTATTTACACTGCTATATTTGTGGGATGCTGACATCATCAGACTACACATGGTAATGTGTGTGCACTTAGTTTTATGCAATCCCAGGTCTGAGACATGGGGGAAAGCAGGTGTTACCAGCTTGAACAGGACTCCAAAATTCTTACCTTGTGTGATCTATCTGTGGCCCAGTTGCCAATCCATCCAATGACAATACATATTTATCCACAGGTTATTGATTTTGTGGATACGACATGTGTCTGGGATGTTGGAAAAGGCCTATTCTAAGTGTATGTGGGACGTGTGTAGCTCATTTCATTCATGTATGTCCTGTGTGGCTGCCTTGCAAACAGTCTAGCAGGTTTGGGAAACATGATCTGCCCATGAACAGTCCAAAGTTGGTAGGGTTGTGTGTTTATAGGCTTCCAATAGCTCTGTTTCTGACTTCAATCCTGATGGACTCCATGGCCTTGCAGATCAGACTTCATCGGCTTATAAGACTATAGTTCCCATGGTCTGTTGTGCACCAACACTTGTGTAGTGCACCATATGTTGCTGTAACCCATTCAACAGTTTCATATCCTGTAGAGAGGGTGAGGCTCAACAGATTGTTCAGGTGCAGGCTCTGTTTGTTCTGCAGTTCACTTATGAAACATATAGGGGCACAATGTAATCCAATTGATGCCATGTTTTCAGCTTTGGAAGGAACTGTTTACCCATTCTACATGTGATATCTCCTGGTATGATGATAGGGCCTTTTGTCAGTGGGAGGTGGGTATGTATGTATGGCCTGTCTGACGGGATGTTGGCATTGTCAGTCATTTACAGTTGGCCCTGGCTCAGGACATATATGAGTGTACATTGCTATTTATGACATAGCTGAAGGTAGTGTCATGGTTCTGTATGGACTCCTTCACAGATAATCTTTCCATGACCTGGACTGGATAGTGTTTGCAGTGCACATTGTTTATTGATGATATTGATTTCGGGTTTTATTTTTCTTTGCTTTTCAACTTTCTATGACCAACCTAAGTATCTGTAGTACATATCTGATTATGACAGGGTTCCAATATATTATATATGTGTCTGTTGTCATATCACTGTGTGCACAAGTCAAGATTGGTGAATTGTGAGAGGTTCCTGGATTAAAACATGCAACTGCCTGATATGTGTGGCCCACTGCTGTGCTCACACATGGCCTAAGTGTGTGAGCATGCCCAGTTTGGCCTTTCAGTATGTTGTTGCCTGACATTTGCCTCATTTATTCAAGTGTGTGAGCATGCCCAGTGTGACCTATCAGTATGTTGCTGTGTGAAGTCCACTACATTTGTTAACGTGTGTGAACACGCCCAATATTAACATTTATACTATACATGTGTTGTAAATCGAGTTGTATTTGTAATGCAGGTCTCACCTTTGTGTCATAACTCTACAGGGATTATGCTGTGCCTGCAGGGTTTCCAGGAGACACTTTGCATAGACTTATCAACATTTATTCCTACAGGCTGACCAGTGAAATACTGTCATGGTTTAGTAGTTCAGTACTGTGACTATAGTGCACAGTATCCTGGGTTTGAGGACTGTCACTGCTTCATATTTTCATACTGGGCAGACTAGACTGCTTAAGGAACAGTAAAGTGAATATGATCATGTTTACCTGCTTTTGCCCAACTATGCCCAACTTTGAACAAACTTGCACAACATTGCTCAACGTTAACCAACATTGCTGAACGCTGCCCAATATTGATCAACATTGCCCAACGTTGTGCTACTTAGTGTGTGCAATTTTGTTTACATATACTAAATAGTGGTAAAAGCTGTTTAGCACTGCTTTATATTGCTTAACACATGGCAATCATGCCTCAGGTGTTGCTGCAGGGCTGCCTATGTTGGATGCACATATTACACTCCCTATACATGTTTGAAAACAGGTAGTGTCAAGTTAGGCATCCCTTTTACTATATGTGCGAGTCAGAGAGAGGTATAATTTCCAGGGTTCCTACTGAGCCAGTGTATATGCTATGGGTTCCCTCTTTGCCAAGGCCAAAGCATACTGGGAACACCTCCTTCTGCCTACTAGGGCAGGCTCAGGTTGTTCCTCCTCCGAGTCACACTCTGCCTGTGAGGGGGTTGTTTGGCCTGGCCCTATACTGCTCCTGCTGCAGCTGTTTTCGCAGGATCATATTATGTAGCATAGCACATACCATGACAATTTGGGTACATGTAGTTGGTGAGTACTGCAAGGCTCCACCAGATGTGTCCAGGCACGGGAACCATGACTTGAGCAGCCCAAACACATGCTCGATTACATTTCGTGTTTGTGCGTGTGCCTCATTATGGCGTTCCTGTTCAGGTGTGTGTGCATTTCTGATGGGTGTCATCAGCCACGGCTCCAGTGCATATCCAGCATCCCCCACTAGGTGGCCATGAGGGATGTCCCCATTGGCAAATGTCTGGTACAGCTGTTTCAGATGCCAGATATGGGAATCATGGTAGCTTCCAGGGCAGCCAGCACACACATTCATTATTATGCCCTGGGCATCACACACGACCTGGCAGTTGATGGAGGGGAAACCCTTGCAGTTAAAGTAGACTCTACCCCACTCACCAGCTGGTGCTTTGATGCGTATGTGCGTGCAGTCTATTGCACCCACTACCTCAGGGTATTCCACTATTTGCTGGAAAAGACACATATTGCTGGCCAATACCTCACGGGAATTGGGGAAATTTACATGATCACCGACATGTGTTGATATGGCATTCAGGAACTGGTGCAGTACCCTGGATGCTGATGCCTGTGAAATCCCCATCATATCACCAGTTGGTCTCTAGAAGGTACCTGTTGCTAGTATTCTTAGGCCAACACATACCTTGGTTTCCACTGGGATGGATTCCCCTCTGTTGGTTCTGTGTGTGAGGCATGGCCTGCACAGCTCAACAATTTGCTGCATGAGGTCTCTGTCCACTCTATAGCGCTCCACTATCTCCAGCTCGTGTAGCCCCTGGTAGGTTACCTTGGGCCTGTACACTCTTCTCCGTCTCCTCACTGTGGGTTGCTCAGCAGCATTCACATTGTCACCACCCTCAGCATGTTGCATATGTCGCCTTATAACAGCAATGGCAGCCCCTAACGTTTCTTTGTCTCAGGTAAGCTTTTTTTCAGTTTTCACTTCTATTAGCTTACATCAGTGTTGCAGTGTCTCTGAGAAAAACATAGTGGAAAGTTGTTTGCAGAGTTTTAAGTGCTGGGCTGGGCTAGGCTAGTGTACTGCCTGTGTAACTGGCTGATTCTGATTGTTTTCACCTGCTAGCTCTGCTAGTTCTCCTTGGTTAACTTCCTACTATTTGTTGTGCTTCCTTTTCCCTTTCTGTTTCCACAGGGGGCAGTGTCACGCAAACATGTGCACACCAGCTCAAACGCACGCACACATGCTTACACGGCCTACCACTTGCTGACTCCAGCGTAAACGCGCACACAGGCGCAAACGCGCATACACAGGTTTCAACAACCTTACACTTGCTTACTCCAGATTAAACGGGCACACACACAGGCGCACACACGCGCACACGGTCTTACTCGGTTTTACAGGCGGGCACACATGTGCATACACGTTGCAGGCACTTCTACAAGAAACGTTAGTGTTATCCATGGCATACACCTTCAATTTCTTATCTTTAGCTAGGATACCTGTTGACATGCCTCTTCCAGTGATGGGTAACTGACAGCAAACACATGCCACTCTGCTCCAATGAGCTTACATTCTTTCATACATACCCCCCCCCTCATGATATCACCTATCTTCTACTCTGATACTCCCCTTATTCTATTCTTACACTTCACGGACTTTGCTCATTTGCCATGTGAAATTGGGATTCACTATCCTTACCCTCATTTGCATAAGATTGCCTACTAATGCTTGGTTACATCTCTTAGACTGAGCTTCCCCCATTAGCAACCTCTACTCAGTAGCCATGTTGTCTTCAGCCTGCCATTCACTTGCATGGCAGATGTATATTTATAATAATATGCCTATTTTTGGATTTTTTGGGGGGGGGGTTACAGCGCAGCACGCTTGCGCAACGCTGCGTTACGCTTAAACTTTGGAGATCGAGGTAAAAAAAATATATTAATTTTTTTTTTTGCAATGGGTAGAATTGCCAATGGCCGTATATTTGGCCATTGGCATGCTTCCTCAACTGGATGCATCCTTTATTTGGAGCTGTCATGGCTCAGTTTTGCTATTTGCAGAACGGTACTCAGTTGACAACCGAGTACATTTCTGCACATAACACTACTCTTACTCGGACAGGATAGGGTTTCCTGGATCACAAATTTACCTCATTTGCATAACTTTCTGCAGCAAATGAGGTAATTTGCATATCCTAGCCCTGTCCGTGTAAGAGGAGTTTTAGGAGCTCTCTTGCATGCCCCTGCCAGCTGTTCCTGGATCGCTCGACAGACATGTTGGTGACATGGAGTCTTACTCTACTCTTAGACTCCGTGCAAGCCTTCGTGAATCCAGCCCAATGAGAATCAAATAGTGAAGAGATAGATCACAAAGTATAAAAGATAGCAAAAGTAAAGTAAAGACTTGCAGATATTAACCAGTTATATACAGTATGGAAGAAATGTCACATATTAGTGTGGGGGAATAATATGCCAAAGCAAACATTCCTGACTGGTGAAGGGAAAAGTGGAGGATTAGGTGATGTCTAGAGGGAAATCATTTGCAATTTGACTCGGTTTGAGTTGGTCTTTAAAATGAGCATGATATGGTGGGTATGATGTGAGGTCCTTAAAATTAGTAGGGAGGGATTCCCAGAGTTTGGGGCCTAAAATGGAGAAGGCATAGTTAGTGCAATGATGTCTGGTTCTGGCACATTGAAGTAGTGGACCAAAATTGGTTAAGACTTCTTAGATTGTAACTGGGGGGATCATCTGAAGGGGTTGAAGGCAAGGGAGGAACAAGAGTGTTCTTTGAATAGCTTGTAGAGTTAGGATACAAGAAGCAGGTTGGTGTGTTGTTTTACAGGCAGCCACCTGGCTTTATTAAACATGATACAATGATGCACAGTTCTAGGGGAAAGAGTAATGAAATGACAGATAGAGTTGCTTATACTTTGGATGGGAGAGAAGTTTTTCTTGGATATTGCTGCTGCAAACAGTGGAAGTCCATCGTCAAGCTGTGCTTGTGGAATGCCTTTGGCTATGGCATTTCTGGTCAGTCTGAAGAGAAAGTGAAAAATTTTGTAAGACCAAAATAAGAGGGAATTAATATTCTTCTGTATTTGTTCTAGCAGAAGGTGAATGTTTATTGTGGGATCAAGCCACATTCTCCTGTTATTATTTTTACATTCTAATTTTTAATTTAAATATATGAGAAGCTTAAAGCACTTGGATAGAGTCGAATTAGTGATTCCAACTAAGTTTAATAAACAACTTGCATGTTTACAAAATACAAAGGAGCATACATTATCACTTCTTCTTCTTCTTCTTCTTCTTTCAGCTTTTCCCGGTTAGGGGTTGCCACAGTGGATCACCTGTCTGCTCATGATTGACAGTGGAGTTTTATGGTGTCGAGTTGCCAGCCCGGTGCCCAACCTTCCACAGAAGGCACACACATGCACGCACTCACACCTTGGGCCAATTTAGAGTGTCCAATCCACCTACAGCATGTCTTTGGGATGTGGGAGGAAACCAGAGCAGCTGGAGGAAAGCCACGCGACCACTGGGAGGATATGCAGACTCCGCACAGAAGGCACCCCAGCTGAGGATTGAACCGGAGCACCTCTTGCTGTGAGGCGGCAATGCTAACCACTGCACCACCACTGCCACCCACACACATTGTCACCTCTATTTTTGATTATTTTCATGAAGGCTGAACCCTTATAGTCTGCTACAATTCCCAAGGCCAAGTGTTCAAAGACCACTGTCTTACAGCCAGGGGCTTGAGTGTCTTGCAGCTCACATGTCCATCCTCTCATGATCAAACTCAACTCCTTGTTATGACAAGGTGTAGCAAATATGTGAAGAGAGTGGAGTTGCCACATCTCACCCAAACACAGTCTCTGGGTTTGAGCAAGTTAAATCTGGCAGCCATGTTGAAGAAATGGGAGAGAGGGGCCAAAGCACAGATAAGGATTTCAGGCAGCAATCTGGAATTGGATTAAGATTTAGGGAGGGGGAGTTTTAGGCTTAGAGAGCTGTAGGGGAGTTTAGGGTTAAGAAGTGATCAGGAATATTAGGTTTAGGGAACAGGAGGGGTGTTTTAGGATTAAGGAGCAGAAGTAGAGATTTAAGGTTAGTGAGCAAGAATGGAGTTTAAGGTATAGGAAACGGGTTTATATTACATCATCAAATGCTTAATAAAGTGAATGATGATTAATCGACCCCATGTAAGTGAAAGCTTACAATGTCGAAACCTCAGAACAGCAATTTTTTTCTAAGTGAAAAATAAATAGCTGTTCCAAAAAAAAAAAAAACTTTAAAACATTACATAAAGTGGGGGGCTTCACCCCCAACACCACCCCTACTTAAATATACCAACTCTGAGATTGCACTACAGTTCCGAAAATGGCAAAGTAATGGAAGCAACCAAGTGAATTCTTTCCCAGGAAAAAAATTTGCTTAAAAGCCACTTCGCTGTTTTGCCTTTTCATTCTTTTACATTCAATCAAGACGCAGTCAACAGAATGCATCTCTGATCACATAATAGGAACCCTAGGGAACAAATGAGGACTTTAGATTTAGGCGGGGAGTGAAGTTTTAAGATTAAGGCATGATGGGGATTTTAGGGTTATGGAGAAGACTGCTATAGTTAGGGTTAGGGATAAGGTTTTAGTTAAGGTTCTATAAAGCTATGTAGTCCAATACGGTCAAGAGATAGGAGGACTAGGTAATTAAGTAGGTTAATGACTAGATGAGTTAGGGTACATGCCTTTTAAAGCAAGTGACAGTGAGCAAGTAAGTTACAGGTTGCTAGCATGACGCCTCTACTAGTAGACCTGAACCCTTACCACAGTTTTTGGCAGTGTGTGTTATTTGTGTTTAAGTGGTTTAAGGATTAGACTTTACCGATATATATGTTATAAGGTATGATGAAGCAGATCACAAATTTATGTATAAATTAATTTTCAGCAAAACTGTCAGATGCCAGTATATAGTGTTTAAGATGGAGCACCTGCCCAGTAAATATGTGTTGCACTGCTTATGATATTTAAAGGCCTTGAAGAGGTACTATGTAAAGTTTAGTCTTCACTACAGAAAACTCAGAATGGAAATACCTACACATGGCAGCACAGCTGTCCTGCCATCTATTTGAGATAACAGTACAGCAAGCAATCAGAAGGTAGTGAGTTAGGCACCGAAGTCCACAATTTTTCTGTAATTTTTGCATAATATTTTCACACTCCTTGATAACATTTTTGTCAGTTTTCTAGTTGCTGTGCCTGTGAGTTGTACTTGTATTTTACAGTAAAGATACAACCATTTTAATTGGTTCATTTTATTTATTTATTTATTTACATTTGTTGACCAGGAGTATTCGACTGGACGTAGGTGCATTTTCAGCGGAGGCCCAGGGAGAAAAGCTCCACAGTTAAAATAAACAGACAGTAGTTACATTGTATTACATAGCGATTAACAATTTAACCTAGCAATTAATTACAAACCTATTTACCGATGAAGAACATAGTACATCAGTAGGCAACTAGAATCTTTATCTGTGAAGTACATAACAGATGTTAACAAATGTTACAATAAGAAGTTCCTGCTGTATAATAAGTACTAGGCTTATGAGCATCTGAGCTTGCTATAATCAAGGTAGTTAGTGGGGTGGAAAGAAAGGTAGTGGTTGGATGGGGTGGGTGATATTAGAATGGGAGTTGCAAGGGCATAGCCAGCATGTTTTTAGGTGCGCTTTTAGTAAAGTTTTGAAGTGGGTGCATGATGGTACGAAGGTAATTGTGGGTGGGAGAGAGTTCTATAGTTTGGCTATGGCACAAGAGAATAGTGCTTCACCAGCAGAGTTATTGGGTTTAGTGATCTGCAAGTGATTTTTGTTGCTGGATCTTAGTGGTCTGGTGGTGCGATAGGGTTGGAGTAGATTCTGGAGGGATGGTACATTTAGTGGATGGTTTACTAGTTTGTGGGTATGATAGTTGATACCATTGAAGGAGGTGAAGGAGTTCGAGCCAGCCCAGTTCAGCAAGTGAGAGACAGTGGTGACTATGGTAGGATGCCCCTGTGGCAAATCTGGCAATTTTGTTGTAGCAGGTCTCTAGCTTGTTTAGATCGCATTGCCTTAGGTTGGTATATATTGTAGAGGCATAAAGTAGGGTGGAGATAAGGTGGGAATTTGCTATTGAAATCTTTGCTGCTTTGGTGAGAAGTTGCTTATTTCTGTATAACACTCGTATTTTTTGTGGACTTTTTTTATGGTCATGGATATGTGAATGTCAAATTTTAGTTTATTGCCTATTTCCACTCCTAGCAATTTGGTGTGTTCAGTTGGGTATATAGTGGTGTTGTCTTTTGCTGTGATGTTAAGGTGAGAGTTGTTTTGAGTATGTTTGGTGGTTTGGAAGATGAGTAGTTTAGTTTTGTTTGGGTTGAGTATTAATTGGGCATTGGATAACCAAGTTTCAACAGAGGAAAAGGCTTCCTGTGTGACTTTTTGCAGTTTGGGTAGGGACTGGGCTGAGCAGATGATGGTTGAGTCATCTGCATATTGTATGAGTTTGCCATGTTTGGTGGCAGAGGCTAGATTATTGGTGAAAGCGGAGAAGAGTAGGGGTCCAAGGATGGATCCTTGGGGAACCCCTATGGAGACAGGTAGTTGGGGAGATATGTCATTCTGCCATACAATGGATTGTTGGTGGTCAGACAGGTAACTCTGAAACCAGTTGGTGACTGATTGAGATAAGGATAGGTTATTGAGGACAGAGATTAATTGTTGTGTGGGACCATGTCAAATGCTTTAGATAGGACCAGGAAAGTAGCAGAGGAGAGATAGCCATTGTTTTTATGCTGAAGGATAGTGTTAGTAAAGGAGAGTAAGGCAGTGGTGGTGCTATGGTTTGGTCAGAAACCATGCTGAGTTTTGGAAAGGAGGTTGTTAGTAAGGAGGTAGTCTGAGATCTGAGAATGTATGCATCTCTCTAGTATTTTGGAGAGTGGAGAGAGAATAGCTATGGGGCGGTAATTGGTTAGTTCTGTGGAGGGGCTGCCTTTGTGGAGGGGAATTATATGTGATACTTTCCACAGTGTGGGAACGTAACTTTCTGACAGAGATTAGTTAATCAAGATGGATACTGGGTAGGCCAGAGCATCAGCTGTGATTTGTAGGTATTCACTTGGGAGGTTGTCTGCTGCTAATTTGGTGGGCTTAAGTTTAGTTAAGAGTTTTTTTATGTTGGAGGTAGATACAGGAGAAAAAGAGAAGGCAGTGGGGAGATTACTAGTTGAAGGTGTGGGTTGGAGGGGAGGGGGGGTTGTGTTGTTTAGCTAGTGATAGTATGGTTTGTATAAAGTGTGTGTTGAATGAGGTAGCAATATTTTTGGAGGAGTGAGGGATGTTAGGAGGAGGGGTACTGACTTTACCTGGGTGGAGGATGGAGTTTATGGAGGACCAGAATTGTTTGGGGCTGTGTTGGGAGGAGTCTAGGGCAGACTGGTAGTACTGGAATTTGTCCTGTTTTATTAGCTTTTTAACTCTATTGCGTAGTTCTAGGAATTTCTGTCTAGTTGAGGGGATTTTGGTTTTGCGCCAGTGCTCCCAGGCTTTATCCCTGTTTTTCATTTCTGACTTAGTGGTTTTCTATAGCCATGGGGAGGGTTGTGCTTTCATTATGGAAAGTATTATGGGGGCATGGTAATTAAGGATGCTCAAGAAGGTAGTATAAAAATTCAACTGTGTCATCAAGACAGAGGTACTTTAGGGGATGCCAGTTACATTCTTTCAGGGATGAGATGAATGTGCGTGAAAGATCATGGCTAGCCAACATTCTAAAACACAACTTTGTTACATTCCATACTTCATTACTTAGTATCCTTAGAGTTTAAACAGAAGCCCTTTTAATCTTAACTGAAATGGTCTCATAAACCATTCTACCTCTTTACGAGTCATATGCTAAAGCAAAGGCACTAATCATTTTAAAATATTCATGGCTGGCTATCAGTCTAAACCCAGCTCTGTTTCAACCATCATTACCTAAAAGGTATAGACTTTAAACAGAAACTCTTTTAATCTTATCTGAAATGTTCTCATAAATTACTCCACTTCTCTGACTATCCATCTCTGTGTGATACTATGAGATCATGTAACACGCAATGCAACTAGATATCTTCAACTGCTTCAAATGCTAATCTCTTGTATGTTCCCAAATCAAAAATGTCCGTTATTGCAGCAGACCAGATATTGTGGTTTTCCTGATAAGATATAGAATGATCTATTTCTTCTTGTCAGATAGACACCAAACATATACCCTTTTTAAAAAAGTAAAACTCAAAATTATCTGTGATAACTGTGCTATAATACTCTCACTTTTGGATAACATTCAATACAAAATTAAGCAGCCGAAATATAAGTAATGTAACTGGATAAATATTTTAGACTGGGAGCAGTGGCTTACTGTGTAATTTACACATTTAATTTTTGTACTTATCAAACTTGCTTTTCCTCATGTTTATGCTCTGTGCTATTTTTACCATCTGTATCATTGCTAATTTATATCTTTTTTGAATTTTTGTCTCACTCTGATGCCAATGAAAATGTGATTTCATTGTGTTCACACTTCTCAGTTAAAACAGCAAATAGATACATAGATAGATATGTACTAGGTTTTGGTACTATGTTACATTACTCTATACCTTCTTTTATAAACATGCTTTATATATATATATATATATATATATATATATATATATATATATATATATATATATATATATATATATATATATATATATAATATATATATATATATATATATATATATATATATATATATAATATCACCTCCTGTTAATCATTTGCATCATACTGCTATGGCTTGCACCAGTTTGAATGAAACTTGATGAACCACTCTGTTGTAAAATGGCCTTGTTTTCATTAACATCTTGCCTAGCTAATAAAACATAATACACAATTAAATAAGCAGCCATTGTAGGAAGCAATGTTCTGAATAAATGTTATTTTATCCAAAAATTACATGACATAAATGTTATTTGTATATAATGCAATTGTTAACCAGGTATACCCACTAACTACAAGGGAGAACTGGGAGAAGAAGCTCTCAGTTAAATAAATTGCTTAGAGTCACAGCATACCTCTCAACTGTTGAGATTTTCACAGACTCTCCAGAGTTTTACTTCACATTTTTGGTGTGTTCCCCATAAAATTTGTGGCTTTCTGGCAAATCACTGATGACTGAAGTCACTAAATAATGACACACATTTCATTTTCCTACCTTATATCCTTAAGAAAATGTGTGCAAATGTGAAATGCATTATTTTAGCAAATTTCTAAGTTTATAAGAGCAGTGTTAAAAATCTGTCTCTATTTTTGGGCCTTTGTCCCTCCATTATTCTGGACTTTGTTCAGATTTCTTGAACTAAGAGGTTGAGAGGTATGAGTCACAGAGTAATCAAATGAAGAATGAAAAAAATCAGACCTAGGTCTATATGCTGAAGTTCATTAACAACTCATAACCTTCATCATCTGCGTCGTGTGTATAATTTAAAGCAAGAAACTGACTTTCCTAAAAGATTACTTCTTTTTTGCTTTGCCAGGTGAAAGTACCATAATATTCTAGATGCATCTACAGTAGAAAACAGATTAGTAACATGCTTCATTAAAGATGGTAGTGTCAACTTATACCTCCACAGATATTCACTTGTTCATTCCTATCTGCGTTGAGGGATAGTGCATTTAGCATATGAAACAAAAAATGTTGCTCATAACAGCTATTCACACATCTCTATCTGAAAACTAATTATCTTCATGAAATGAACTAGCTAAATGAACAGACAAAAGCAGGTACAGTTTCTGTGGTGCAGATTCCAATTTTATTTGAATAGTTTCAAGCATTCAGTGACATACATCTTTAGTTTTGACTTTTGTTACTCTGTTTTATGTGCATGCGATCGCAGGTATTAACTGTGTGCAGTGACTATCAAAATAAACAGAAAATGCTCTTACTTGTTGTGTTGCTGGTTTTTATTTATTTTCTATTATTTGGCTGGATGGTTGCAGTCTAAATGGAAGACCACGCATTAGGAGGCCCACCGTGCAGAAGTGAAATTAATGTTCTTTCCAAGGTATACGATTCTAGGTCAGAGCAATTATTCACTGTGGTACAAAAGAAACATTTAGTACTCAGCCCATTTGCTTTTCATCTTTTAATGCTCAGAGAGTGACTTTAATTAGACCTTGTAAGAGTGCAAGAAAAAATTGTGTATGGTTTATGAGAAAGTGGAATAAGGCAGATAACCAAAATAAGCAAACAGGCTATATGCAGTGTTCTTCCTTCATTACCTTTGAATAAAAGTCCAAAACTTCATTTATAGATCAGATTATATTTAATCACAACACTGGGACACTCTTAAACAAGGCTCCTGAAAATTCTAATCTCATTAATAGAAGCGCGTTATTTTCTTCATTTTATCTATTCCAACAGGAAATATGTCACGAGTTACTAATATATCATTCCCAGATGCACTTTGGATAGAATGCAATGCAAAATGTACATGCAAAATGAAAAATAGCTAATATGATGCATTATAAACAGACAATTAAATGTTCATTAAATATACTAAATTTTATCAGTCAGTGTTATACATGTGTAAATCGCAATGTTTATTGACCTGTAAAAGTGCCCTGCAGGAAATATTATACAGTTTGTCTTTTTGAAATTATTTTCTTTTGCTCATCTGCAAGATTCATATTGAATCATTTTAAAGTACTGTAATGGCCAATTTAGCTAGTATTGTGAATATACAATAAGTGATTAAAATAATGAGAACTGAAACTCCACCACATTACTACATAAAGTTCAAGGACCTCTCTGACATTGTTGACAGCAATTATCTACATAAATGTTGAGTATAACATTAGATTTTTAGCAATAGTGTTGCCTTAATATCAGGATCTGAATGTAATGGCTGAGGTCATAACCACTTTTATCTGTTCTATTCATCAGGTTTTCACAATAGTATGCCATTTGCTATTAAGCATATTGTTAGGAAAACATTGTTTTATTTTATCATTCAGTTCGTTGTTCTTGGGAGCACCCGTGTGTCTCGTAATCCATCATAAGAAAAGAACAACTCTTGCTGCAGTAAGACCAAGTGGTATAAATACTGCCATAATATTTTAAGTTCATTAGCTGCATATTTTTCCATATCACATATAAAAGAGTTGATCTAAGACTCATTATTTACACACAAACAATTATGATGAGGATTACGAGTACAGCAGGTGATTTTCATAAGTTAAAAAGGTCAACAAATATCTTAAATTTGGAGACAGCATGATCATAAAGCTAAAATGACCACCCCACATGACAGGCAAGTCATTGTTTTAATATTCTTTTAATAATTCCTTTTCATCCCATTTTCCAGATACGTGCATTATATGTTTATTAAAATTGCATTAGCATTTTATGCAGGAATTTGTGTCTTCAAAGTTAGATCTGTAGATATTTTGCTCTTAAATAGTGTGTTCATTTGCGGAATGTATATTTACAGTGTTTATACCCAGGTAGATAGGTTCTTTGGTTAGGTTTGTAGGTTCATAGGTACTTTGTAGGCTAATGATCAATGAGGATCTTCAGATGCCTAGCCACGCATTCCCCAAAAAGATTCTAACTCTAATATTTTTTAGTACAATTAACACCTTGTATTGTGAGTACGGAAAACCCAGGCGATGGCAAACATTTAAATGTTATTGTTGTCTATATGGGTCAAGAGACCCAGTCCTTGGGTGACCTTGCAGTTTGCATCCACTCATCCAGATTACACTTGACTAGTGCTTTACAAAGACAAGAAGATGATTATTCCAGAGATGTCCAGAGATGTGGTATTCTCCATGAGAATTATCTGTCCCTCCCAACTAGTAACAAAAAAATAGCTGCTCGGACCCACAGGAATTCTGTAAATGATAAATGTACAAATGTTGCAAATATTTACATATATAAATATGGTTCCCTATCAGAAGCCTGAAACACTATACGCCTGAAAATCAAAATCCTGAAAACTAAAGCCTGAAAATTCAAAATCCCGAAAACCCAAAATCCTGAAACTCAAAATCCTGAAAACACAAAATGGACATACTGACGTAATTGTGGCTTTGCTATTGTTAGCCCTGTGGTGTTAGGTCATGCGTTGGGTTCAGATAAGTGTGCGGTTGGTTTTATGTTAGGGTTAGGGGCGGTTTAAGTGAGTTAGGGTTAGGGCGCAGGTTAGGCATGTATGCAATAGTGACAAATATTGGGGTTAGGGGCGGTTTAAGTGAGTTACGGTTAGGGCGCGGGGTCAGGTGAGTGTGCGATAGTGACGGACCTTAGGGTTAGGGTTAGGGTCAGGGTCAGTTGGTAGATATTAGTGTCTTTATAGTGACATATTAGCATTATTTGTGTTTTCAGGATTTTGAGTTTCAGGATTTTGGGTTTTCGGGATTTTGAATTTTCAGGCTTTAGTTTTCAGGATTTTGATTTTCAGGCTTATAGTGTTTCAGGCTTCTGATAGGGAACCATAAATATATATGCAAAAAGCTGGTTGTGGTGGTGCAGTGGTTAGCATTGTTATCTCATAGCAAGAGATTCTACAGTTCAGTTCTCAGCTGGAGCACCTTCTATGTGGAGTCTGCATGTCCTTCCTGCGGTCGAGTGAGTTTTAAAGACATGCAGGTAGGTGGGTGTGTGTATGTGTGTGCCTTCTGTGAAGGTTGGGTGCTGGGCTGGCAACTCGGCACCATAAAAACACCACTGACAATCAATCTGCAGACCAGTGATCCACTGTGATGACCCCTAACTGAGAAAAGCCAAAGACATTGCTTTTTATAAATATATATGCAGAAGGAATTAATTTACCATAAGTACAATTATCTGTTTATATATTTATCTATTTTTCTATCTATATCAGTCTATTTATTGCTCTATGTGTTTGTCTATTAATCAATCTGTCTACCTGCCTATATCTATCTATCTATCTATCTATCTATCTATCTATCTATCTATCTATCTAGCAGTGCAGTTATGTATAGGTTTATGCTAATTCATATTAAGTAGAAGGTATAAATGCTCACTTGAAAGAGAAGGAAAAATGAAAATAATATAAAATACTAATCAGAAATATGCAACATTTAAGTAGATCTTATGTGTTTCAGTATTCATTTCCCCAGAGAAATTAATTGTTGTGTGCTAAAAATATGTTTAATTATAATGGTATTCAAAGTCTCACTTAAGAAGTCAAGCTTGATTCTCAGCTGCATAAAACATGTGCCATCACAATTTAAGTAAACAATAATGCCCAACAGGATATGTGTTAATGTGTAATTAACACCTGCCCAGGGGTGTTAAGAGGCCCTGGAAGAGCATTAATTCATAGGTTCATAGATAGATACTAGGCTATTGGCCAAAAAGGTACCCTGACTTTCGCCACCCAAGAAAATTATTTTCCTGTGTCCCTGTCAAGCAGAGCAATAACCAAAGAACAAATGCCAACTCTCCAATAATAGCCTGTACTTCAGAAAAGTAGATACCAAACAGGAGAGGACCCAGGACTGAACCCTGTGGTATTTCCCTTGTCACTGGTCTGAAGTCAGATTTGGAGTCTGCTACTTTCACAGTGTGGGTTGTGTCAGTGAGCCAGTTGGCAACCTATCTTGTGACATAGGGATTTATACCTAGTTTAGTGAGTTTATCTATAATTCCAGAGTGTGGGATGGTGTCAACAGCCTTGCTGAGATCTAGATACACTGTGTGAACCATCTTACCATCATCTACAGCCTTGGTGACCACTCAAAGAAGTCTATCAGGTTTAGGAGACATGATCTGCCTTTTACAAACCTGAACTGGGTGAGGTCCAGAGTTTGGAGATTACCAATGTCTTTGTTTATAAGTTCCATTGTGATACATTCCATGGCCTTGCAGACCAGGCTCATTAGGCTAATGGGGCGGTAGTGGAGTGGGATAACAATCACTGTGCGCTAATCAGTGGGCACAAAGCCTGAGGTGAGGCTATGATTGAACATGGTGCTTAGGTGCGGTGCCACTTCATTCTGTATTTCATGTAGAAAGCAGCCTGGGATGTTGTCAGGTCCCATGGATGCTGTGTTCTTGGCTTTGAAGAGTGTGTTTTTTACCTGTGCAGCCATGATTACAGGAACTTTGCATTCTTCCGGTATAGAGATGGGCCCTTTTGGGGGTGAAAAAAGGGTAAAGTTAGCACTGAACCTATCTGCCAGGATGTTGGCAATATCAGTTGGTTCTGTATATTTAGTGCCATTGCGCTGTAACTCGGAGCAGATCTGAATGTTGCCATTGATATTCTTGACATAGCTATAGAATGCTTTGTGGTTGTCTTTAGAATCAGTGGCAATTTTTTTTTTCTTAACTAGCTTTGGAGGATTTTATGAGGGATCTCAGCTTCTTACTGGGGCTGACCAGGGAGTTCCTCCAATCATGGGATTTTACTCTTTTTTGCAACAGTTTCTTTCTTCTGTTGTAAAGTTTGTTTATGGAAGGGGACCACCAGATTGGCTTCCTTTTTTGGAGGATAGCATCTTGGTTCTGTTAGGGATAGCACAATCCATGCACTCGTGTAAGTGCTTATAAAGTGCATTTGTGTAGGATTCAGCAGTCGTACCTCTATTGTCCATCTGCATGGGTGTCATGAAATTTGCCACTTCTGTCTTAAGAAGCGTGAAGTTGGCTTTGGAGAATTTTTTTATGGAGGTTTCCCTAATGGGGTGTGGAGGAGGGATGTGGATGTCTAGGGTGATTAGCTTGTGGTCGGATCTGACCAATGAGGAACTGACCTCTGGTGTGGAACAGCAGTTGCCCATATTGGTAATGACCAAGTCTAGGATATTGCTGCCCCTGGTGGGGGTGTGGATAAGTTGATCTGAGGCATTGGAATTTATGAGTTCCAGAAAATGTTGAGCAAAAGAGTTGGTACATAGTTTTCTCAGTTAATGGTGGGGTAGTTGAAATCACCCATTATGAGGGTGTTGGGTTGTACCCTAATATTTTCCAGTGTATCAAGAAATGAGGAGTGGGAATCCTGGCACATGGTGGGGGATCTGTAGCAAGTTACAATTTGGAATCTGGTCTTGCCCAGAGTTAGTTGCACTTGGATAATCTTGGATGCATTATGCTGAGCAACTAGCCTGGATGTGTGGATATCCTTAATGAATATGGACACGTCTCTGCCTTTAGTGTTTCGGTCCAGGTTAGGTGGCAGAAAGGTGTGGTATGAATTATAGCATGGTAATGCAGGGGTGCTCTCTGGAGCCTTGAACCAGGTCTCTGTCACTCCACAGATATTGATGTTCTGCATTTTAAGGAGTGCCTCGAGTGATGGCATTTTGAGGCTTAGACTTCTAGCATTCAGTAGCATTACCCTCAGATTTTGCTTGCTTGTACCTATTACAGTGGTAAATTTGTCATTTGAACCTTGCCTAAAAAAGGCACTATAGGGGTGGGAAGAACCTTAGCCAGTATCCGTAATCCCAAGGGCAACAGGTGCAGGCCATCTCTGGCAAAGCATCATTGTCTGTTGATCATGTCATCCCAGGCAGACAGATACTAGATCCCCTTAGAATGACACCAGAAGCTTAGCCAATTGTTGAAGTCAATCATTTTGTCCTTGTACTGTGGTATCATTCTGGGTGATAGCAGGATGCTACTCAGGGCCATGGTCATACCTGCCTGGGCTATAAGATCACAGGGCTCCTCCATGTCTCTTTTCATGTAGTCCAGGGAGGTACGTCTCAGGTTATTCACACCAACATGGACAATGACAGAGTCATATTTGTACTTGTTGTGGATTGACCTGAGTAAATGCATTATGTAGTGGATCCTGGCATTTAACAGGTAGCTGACAATAACTTTCTCCTTGTTTAGCCTGGTGAGTGGAACATCAGTGTGCCTGACTATAGAGTCACCTATGACTAGAGTGTTGGGTACATTGTTATGCCTTATGGGCTGTGGTTGAGTGGCACACTGATTTTGTGGGCTATGTGTTATTTAGGTTGTGTTGGGGGGGGTGGAGGTTGCTTGAGTTTCTGCTTTGGAGGTCTCTGTTGCTTGAGCAGATTTTTATTGAGAGCCTCTGTGAATGTAGGTGTGTCTTATTTTTCTATATGTCTGTTTTGATGGTGTAGGTTTTGAGGGACTATGTAATGAGTGCAGCATGGTGCAAGTGTTTACCTTCTCCTCTTGACTGTCTAGTCCAGTCTTGGGTGAAGAGAGCTTTGCTTCCAGCTTGGCTATATATGTGCATCTCTCACAGGTTGTAGTGTTGGGCGGTAGGAGGAGAGGGTTGTCTGTGTACATGAGGCAATTGCTGCAATACCCCAAGATGCCCAGATTCATCAGATAGACAGAAGATAACACTGGGAGCTGACCCTTAGACATGCCTTGATAGGTACTTATATATTAATTACAAAAAATTGTTTTCCTCTAGACAAGTGAGGAAAGTTGAGTGATGTAGTAATTTGTAGCTTATTTAGTGCTTACAACAAGCTCTGAACAAGTGCTGAGCTCAAAGAAACAGATTTGAGTGTTAAAACTAAAAAAACTGACTAATTTTAAGGGAAAATTTAAAGAGGAAACTTTATGTTGCTGGGAATAGTTTAACCCTAGCTAAGCAGCGATGCATAAAGTGCATTTTTTTATAGAACAGTAGCAAATGAGCAAACTGATTTAAACAAATTAACCAATTAAAGAATAAAAAGCCACTAGAGTGCAGAGGAACCTTCTCCAAAAAAGATGGTCTGGATTAGTGCTCAAGTTATACAACCAAAGCTAGATTCAGCACATCTGAATTTAGTTTATGCTACAGCAAATAAGGTGTACCAATTTCAGAAAGAAACAGTTCAAATAAGCAGGCACAATAAGCCTTTAAACAGAAACTCCCAGCTCAGAAGGCCAGAATCTACCCTCTCCTCCCACAAAAGTGCAGACCACACCTTCTTAATATAAAACAACTGGCCCAAAACCCAAGTGATTAAACCAGAGCAAATACACTTTTAGAATAACAGACACTAAGTTTTCAATCAGCAACTCCCAACTTAGAAGAATGTAAGCTACCTGTCCTGCCACAACAGTGCAGACCACAAACCTTCTTAATGTAAAACAACTGGTCTGAAGCCCAAGTCCTTCAACCAAAGGCTTAGAAAAACAGTTACAATGTAATCAGGCTACTAACAAGCAGTAATAAGTGCAGCAGAATAAATGCAATTAAGTACTTTTAAGAACAAGCAGCAAAAGCAAAATAATGTAGGAAGAAACACAAGTACAGTAAAAGCAGATGAATAAAGTGCAATTTTTTATATAACAATAGAAAACAAGCAAACTGATTTAAACAAATTACCCAATTAACCAGTAAAAAGCTCAAAACTGAGTCCTGTTCCAGCAGTCTTCAATCAGACATGTTCTAACTGCGCACTCCTGCCACTAGGGTGCAGGCGAACCCTCTCCAAAAAAGATGGCCTGGGTTAGTGCTCAAGTTATACAAACAAAGCTAGAGTCAGGATGTCTGAATCTAGTCTATGTTACAGCAAACAGGGCACACCAATTTCAGAAAGAAACAGTTCAAATAAGCAGGCACAATAAGCCTTTAACCAGAAATTTCCACATCAGAACGGCAGAATCTAGCCTTTCCTCCCACAAAAGTGCAGACCACAAACCTTCTTAATGAAAAATAACTGGCCTGAAGCCCAAGTACTTTAACCAGAACTAATACACTTTTAGAATAACAGACACTGGGCCTTCAATCAGCAATTCCCAACTTAGAAGGATGTAAGCTACCTGTCCAGCCACAACAGTGCAGACCACAAACCTTCTTAATGTAAAACAACTGGTCTGAAGCCCAAGTGCTTAAACCAAAAGACTTAGAATAACAGTTACAGTTTAATCAGGCTACAACAAAGCAGTAATAAATGCAGCAGAATAAGTACAATTGAGTACTTTAAAGAAGATGCAAAAGCAAAATAAAGTGCATTTTTTAAGTAAAATGCAAGGAGAGAGGACGAAGGGGCAGAAAAAAATCAAGGTTAAGAACCTAAGTGGGTTGGCCTTCTCAGATGTTCTTTCTGTATTACGTAGAGTGAACACTAGACTGGGAAGGGTGTCCCAGATTAAATTTACAGTAGGGGCAGGCAACTGCAAAGCCACCAACTATAACAACACCACAAGAATAGGGTGGGGGGAACAGTTTCAGGACAGATGAGAATTACACATTAACACACAACCTGGAAGGCATTATTGTGCTTAGAGAATGGGCTCTCTGTAAAATTGTTGTGTTTTACTTATTTTTTTAAGTACTGTATTATTTTTTTATTTATTTTTAATGTAAAATAGTTCCTAATGTTTCAAACTTTCTGTAGTATATGTTAATGGTGTTGGAGGAAGAAGCATTTTAGATTAAAAATATATAAAAATAATATAGTTTTGAAAAAAAAATAAGTAAGTAAAACAACAATTTTACAGTGAGTCCAGTCTCTGTCTCTCTCTCTCATACACAGTCTCTTCTGCTTTCACACACACAAACATATAGACACATCTCTGGTTTCAGACTCACATTCACTCACATAAGCATAACTCTTAACCTCTTAGCACAAAAAAGCTGGACAAAGCCAAAAATAATGGGGGAACAAAGTTCCAGAAATAGGGAAAATTTTTAAATATTGTTCAGAAACTTGCTATAATAAAAGGTCTTGTACTAAAATGCATTTTCTGAAAGATATAAAGCCTGAAACTCAAATGCCTGTTATTATTTAGTGAATTCACTCTGCACTGATTTGCCATAAAACTTCAGAGAACCGCAAATTTTATCAGGAACTGACAAAAATATGAGGCAAAAATCTGGACATTCTGTGAAAAATTGGACAGTTGAAAGCTATGCACAGAAGACAGTTGTCTCTCTTTTGATCTCTAAACACACACAGTCTCTCCTGCTTTCATACACGCATTCACTCACACACGGACAGAAACATAAACACACTCATGCACATACATACGCACTCATACATTTTTTTCTGTTTATTTTTTTACACTCGATAAACAGCAAAAGCGCTGCTTAGTGAGTGTCAAGTAATGGCAGGTGTTAACTTTTTTTTTTATTCAGTCCAAGCTCCACGGCAGTTTGATAATGGTGCCGTAAAGCAGTGAACTTATATTTCAGTGGGCATTACTTGTACTTTAATACCCTACTGAAGAACGTTTGTTCTACAATCAGGGTGCTGATATACAGTTTAACCATTCTCTAAAGATTCTTAAGCATTAAAGCTGTTGACTACAAGTCACTTGTTAACTTTATATGGAGCCATAATATGTAACACTCTTTGTGATATTACATTGAAATAATACAGTAGCATTTTGTTTTTTTTTACTACACATTGATTCTATGAAAACAAAATTGGAGGTTTACAATTATTCTGAAATAGTTTCAGTTTCATAATTCAGTAATAAAAGACTAGAAAATGATAGGTAACAATTATTATAGTTTAAGCATAACAATTGCATAACAGAAAGGGGAGCTGTGTTAGAGAAAAAGTGGTATTGAATTCTGATCTGAAGTAGAAATGAGGATACTGTAAGGCAGTGAATGAGGTGAGGACATATAAAAGTAGCAAGGGAAAATAGGTGCTGAATAGAAGGGCAAAGTCTGAAAAGATAAATGGTGCCAACCTTAGGAACTTGTTTGAGAATGCATCACTTCACACCACACAAAAATAAGGGTACTTTCAGATGTGACAGTTGTGCAGAGTGTTGTATGGTGGTCAATAACAGTGAGCTATTTTTACCAAGCTTGGATAAGTTTATTCCTACTGTTGGACACCACAATTTTGCCTCTAAAAGAATAGTATACATGGCCTATTGTACCATCTGTTATGCATTCTATATAGGCAAGACTGAGAGATGTCTTAGACAGAGAATATATGAGCATTTATATGATCTAAACAGGGGCAAACACACCAATGCCCTGTACATACACCGGTTACTTTGTCCCTCAGCCAAATTTAAATTCTGGGTGATACAGCAAGTTCAGATTCCAGAAAGGGGTGGTGATTGGGAAACCAGGTTGGAATATCAAGAGATGATATGGAAAAAGTTTTTTTGATGCCTGTGTAAACCCTGGTTTAAATGACCACCTTTCTATAGTTCATTTTATAACATCTTTGTTGTCATGTTTAGGAGACTCTATACATTTTTGTAAATAATATTTGTGTATATACATTCTTGTAAATATTTGTAAATATTTTTACCAAATTGTTTTGCATATGAGTGTGTATATATGTCAAACAGCAAAATACAAGTCTTTGTGATGTTTCTTTAAATTTTCAAACATTATGTAATTAACTTACAGCCTCTCACATTCAGGTTTTAAGTATTTTAAGAGTTTAAGTATTTTAACAGTTTGTTTGTGACAATACACTATTCTGATGAAGTTTCCATGGGTGAAACGAAAGCGCTTATTTGGTGTGGATATTTTGTATTAAACTTTATACCATCTATGGAAACAAAGTTGGAGGTTTACAAGTATTCTGAAATAATTTTGGTTTAATAATTCAGTAGTAAAAGACTAGAAAATGGTCCGGTAACAATTATTATAGTTTAACCATAACAACTGCATAACAGAGAGGGGCCCTGTGGTAGAGAAATAATGATATTGAATTCTGATCCGAAGTAGAAATGAGGATACTACAAGGCAGTGAATGAAGTGAGGAAATATAAAAGTAGCAAGGGAAAATAGATGCTGAATAGAAGGGAAAAGTCTGAAAAGAAATGGTCGAGAAAAGTGTTTGAAATGTGCCATAAATACTATATAAGACAGAAAGCGAGACAGGACATTAAGGATACTGAAATACAAGGCGCTTATTTCTGAAGGACTGTTTAGGAAGCGATTGAGAGGGCAATCATAATTTTATGTGAAAAAGGAATTATGACAGTAGGGAAGAGACAGTAATTCTTAGGAATATTAGTATAGTGTACAGGAAAAAATGCTCAACTAATCGGTAGGCATATTTTCACAGTCACGGGGAAAACAGAAAGTAAACATGTCTGATGCCAAAACAGTACTTCTAGTATGTGCATGTGAGGCTCTGCAACAAAATTCTTCAGAAGCTGAAAAATTCTGTGCATAACTGCTAGGGCAGGAATCAGTTAACTGCGCATTGTACATAGTGACTGCAACATTACTGCTATAAAAGGCATAGCCAAGCAACATACTGAGAACTCTCTCAGCAACTGTTCGATCGTTTTATACTAATCCTGCATTACTGCAGATCAAGTCGTTTTATTATTTACCTTTTGCCGTATTATTCAGATTAGATAACAACATGCTTGGAAACATGAGGGAATCAAACAGCTGCTTGGAAATAGAATTGTTTAGGAAATACTAATGTCCATGTTTTTGGTAAAAGCAAGTTTGCATTTAATGTACCCCCCTCCCACAATGGTCAAAATGACTTTTCTGTAGATGGCTTCACATTGGACTGATGGTGAAACAGAAGTGTTATATTGTATGTTTGCAGGTGGGACATTATCAACAGTAATCATATTTTCTGAAACTGAGGATAATAGTGTAATGTTATAAAAGTATTAGCATCCACCTGTCACAGAGCTGGCATTTTCAGAATAAGTGCCAGGTTGAGGCTTTGCAAACATCAGCAGAATGTCATGAAACTCTACTGGATTTTAGGTCCTATAAAAGACAGACAGGTACCTGGGTCAATATACCATTATAAACTCAGGACTGAAATCCAAACAGCAACTCTCTGTATGCTGAAGACCAATATTATCAATTAACAATAATATTATATTAACAAATATCTGACCTTGCCCCCCTTCCAGACCTATGTTAGCACTCTCTCCTGGGTCTGGAGCAGTAGGATGTTTTGAAATTCAAGGTTTTTGTGGGATTGTTGTTTTTTTGGCTTGTCAGTTTTCGGAGGTCCATTGTAGGCATTGCTCCAGTTGAAGTTCCAATTGTTGAGTGTTTGACAGTAACACATCTAAGACAAGTAGTATTGCACCATCGATGTTTTAATTGACTGAGCTGGTCTGCAGAGTGCCTAGTGTTGCAGATCTGTATTTCAAGCACTTGCTTTATCTGAGCAGACAAGATCCTACTATGAAACTAAACCATCACAGAAGGATTAAAATGATAGACAAACCTTTTAATGCGATGAGACTAAAGATAAACAGTAGTCAGGACTTGACAACTGTGTTACCTTGGTGATATGACAACCAGGTAAAACAACTATGGGATCAGAATTGGAATTTAGAAATTGCCACAGGCTTTGCTAAGTAAATGCAAAAAGTAGCTATGATGGAGTAGGTGGGTGAGTGAGTCAGTGAGTGAGTCAGTAATTCAATGACAAAGCAAAAAAGCAAAGACAGTGTGAATGCTGAGTTTAGCTAGGGTTAGTCAGACGATTCATAAGTTATGTAAAGAAGAACTAGCAAGGAGTAAGCCAACAAGGAGTCCATGACAAACGTATGAGCTGAAAATTTATATTTGTTATCAGGAGGGAAGCGATATGGTGCTCTAATAAGAACCCCGAGTACGTAAATAACTCTTTTAAAAATTACTAATCTTTGCAGAAAAAAAGAAAAGGCAAAGACTTGTTGTGAACACGATCTATTGTCATATGGTCTGCCCTGCTGCCATCAATTAATATGTCATGGCCAGGGATACAGTGTTATGATCAACACTGCCACCAATAACTATGTGATGGACAGACTAGTATGTGAGGGGAATATTAGTCTTAACAGCATATGGCAAATGTACATAGCTATCTTGCGTTCTGATCTATACTTGCCAAAACAAATTTAGGTTTTACACTGATGAGCTGCATTCCACAGGTATAAACATTGGATTCTCAGGATTTTATGAATCTTGCTGTTTGCTTAATACCTTCTCAGTCCTGTCCTGACATCAGTAAGTGAAACTTGACCAAGATAAATTTGTTGACAATGACTGTGCTTCCCAGGACAAAATAATATATTCAAAGAGTCAGCATCCCTTTTCACAAGTTTTGTGATGGCATGCTGCCATCAGCTGGATCAAGCTACAGCATCGTGAAAACAATATGCATGCACTGGTAAAATAAGCAAAATGCAATATAATCATTTAGTAACCATGCATAAAACCTTCACTCTATCACACTTTGAAAAATGGATGCTAATATTTAATAATTCACTATATGATAGCCACCCTTATATATGTTGGCAAACAATCACACACATTTTGCTTATTTTACCAGTGCATGCATATTGTTTTCATGATGCTGTAGCTTGATCCAGCTGATGGCAGCATGCCATTACAAAACTTGTGAAAAGGGATGCTGACTCTTTGTAAAACTGTATACTAAGATTTTTATGTAGAAAAATTAAAATTAGGCAATGGTCATTGAAAACTGGTTGGAACAGGGGTCGAACAAGGAACGGCCATCTAGTTGGAATAAAGCAGGAGAAAAATATCTGAGACTTTGCACTGAATGTGATAAAACAAGCTGTTCTTTCAACCTATTCATATCTAATATGGGGACCAAAGAGCAAAGACAAGTCTTGAGTGCAGTATGTGTGTGTGTGTGTGGGGGGGGGATTTGAGCTCATTGAGGGAACCTGACACATCCAGAATGTTCTGGATCCAAATGCAAGTTGCAATTTTGTAGGCAAGGCAATATGATTCAAACACAAAACATAAATGTATTTTCATGAAGACAGTTAATGGTAATCAATCTTGGTATGCTAGAGGGATACAATAAAAGGTGAAGTGTTTATGATCAAAGTTATTTGGAAAAATCAAGACATACGATGGATTTTCCACTAATGGACTAATTGGCAAAGTATTTTCACTGTTTATCTGAGGTTACTCATGTATAGGCAGCCCCCACGTTGATTGGATTTATTGTGTGGTGACACTATCACTCTCTTTGGAGGAATTATGTGGAGGCCATGATGCTAGTTAATTGGCATTTCCAAATTAGTAGAACAAGGGACAATTAGTAGCAAGTTCCATTCCATATTATGATTATTATTCAGCCACTGTAAAAAGTCAAGCCAACACCACAAACTGTAGAAAAACAAATAATGCAGGATAAAGCACTTCAAAACTCAAGAATATTCAGCTATTCAGCCCGTTAATAGAAAAACAAAACACAATGCCACACCGAGAAATGAAGTGAAGCGCTTTGGTCTGGTGCGAAACTTCTTCAGACAAAAAACAGCAGGCACAAAAACAGTTAGGTTTATATCCTCACAAGAACACTCCTCCCTCCACCCCTTAATTAAATAATTAACCAATACAAAATAAAGGCAATTAATCATATACATGAGGAATCCTCTTGTGAATTGAACCAAATAAATTAACAAACATGAAATTTGAGGATAATTGATGTTAGCAAGAAATTGTTAACGAATAAAACTGTAGTTTGACATTGAAACAAAATGTTGAATGTAACTTTATTGTGGTGTTGCATTTTTATTTGCCACTAAATCTGTAAATACATGTCCATTCTGTTGCTCTAATTGAGGGAGAGGAGTCCTTACGGCAGACATTACAAAGAATTCACTTATAATGTAGACCTCATGCAGCTTAGACCAAAATCGCTGTCTCTGAAAGTTACTTACCAAGCCTTCAGAAATTACATTGCTGTTACTTTTTTACCTCATTTCATCTTTCTTTAGAGCTTTAATTTCATGATTTGTTAGAATGTCTGTGATTTATATTCTATCCTTCTTATGAAGATCATATCTGTTAAACTTAAATATAACAAACGTTGCTTTTAAAGCTTCATATGTGCAATACATGTCTTACTGTTTGCTAATATTCAGTATACCTCTCAAGTGTACCTCATTACGAGGAACATTCCTCATTTGGTGTCTTAAAATATTCATGTTCCTCAAAGTTCCACATTGAAAGGGTCTGTCACACATTCAGTGCTAACAATTTTTTAATTAATATCCTTAGTAAATAGAACTGAATCATGCTAATTCATTAAACGAACTATTATATAATTAAAAATATCACATTCTAACCATCCTATGAGCGTCCTAGATGAAGTTGTAAGTAAGCTGTTAGTACGTGTTCCACATTTTGCCCATTTGTTCCACATTATGAGAGGTAGTGTTCCTCATTTTGGAGATGGAAGATTGAGAGCTATGATATTCAGTAAAATCTGAAAGAAAGACCCAGCCATAAAGCCCTGGCTTATATAGAACAAAACATACAAAATCTCTTCCTGGCAGTTAAATTAATTGGAAACAAAACAATAACAGACTGCAACTTGACTGTAATTTATCCTATTCTGGCCATCAAAACCTAAATCACAGAAATTCTTCCCTAACTGGCCTTCATGCCTCCACAATCAAGATACAACGACAATCAAACTACCTTTCTGACCAGCAAAGATAGATAAACAGCAAAACAACTTAACTGGATTACTTTCAAAGGCTTCCTTTGCTTCTCAGCTATCTCAGTGGTCACCTTCTGTTCCTATTGTGGGATGGAGCACAGGCCTGTTTGTTTTTTGGTCATGGGGGATCCCTGTAACATTGCTGGGCCTAATCCTTGTACTACAAGCCTTTTGCGGGCTTTCAGGCCTGTCTCAACATTCCATTACCCAGGTGTTTATCGGAAACGTTGGTGGCTGACGTCAAAAGGTCAGGAGGTCACTAAAGGTGAAGCAAAGCATTACTGGGATTTTTTTGCCACTGATCCAATTGGAAATAAGCTATTATTTTTAAAATAGCATTTTCTGAAGATGCCAGTGAACTAGTGGTTTCCGGTTGTTTAAATATGTATCAAGCAAAACTTTTTTTAATATGTTTTTACATACATAGTTGCAAAGATCATTTCCACTCTAAATATGAGTGTTAGTGGCTCCCCCCTTCCTAACTAATTTTTAGGCTATTTAACCTTTTCATGTATAAGACGTTGGGAAGGGGTGATCCTCCCCAAAAAATTAAAAAAAAATAAAAACCAACACTGCAGATGATGTTGCATTTTATTCTGCTAAGGTATACTGTACCAAGTACCCCCATACACCTGCTCTCTCATACACACCTCTGTTAAATAAGATATCAATTAAAACCCCCTCTGCTAAAAAAAAAATAATGTCTGATCCAGCCAAATGGGGGAGAATACATATTATGTTTGCAGTCTGTGTAGCCAAATGAAGCTACTTGTAAAACTAATGAGCTGACACAATTGCATTCTTACACACTTGCACGCTCACACCCAAGCTTGTTCTTTCTATTAACTGCTCAGTAATGTAATCTAATGTACTTTTTGTTTAACTATCTAAATACATAGGCATGTTTTACTCGCCCTTTCTCATATGAGATGTGTTATAAAAATGTTATGTTACATGTTTTTTAGATGAAAAAAAAAAAAGTTAGTTTTTTTGTTAGTTAGTTTAGTTGCCTCACTAGTGTTTTATCTATCATTTTAACTTAGGTTTGTTAAATAAACCTTCAAAACAGGTCCTTACAGCCTTATGTTAGATCGTCATTGGTCTACTGTGTTTTATAGTAGCAATACTCATATACTCATATGTGTCACTAGCACTTTTTACATCTAGTTTGGCGCAATCTTATAAACATATGGACTGGTATTATAATTAAGTTATTTGTTTATGTGGTTTATTGTTTTTCCTGGCCGTTACAGTCAGTTGTGTTTATTTGTTTTATACTTCCACTGTCACTTTAAAGAACAGCTCTTGCCCATTATTTTATTAAGCAATGATTAATGTTTTTTTGTATATATAAGAAGACAAGTTTTTATTGTTCAATACACCTGAAGGTGTGTTTTTATGGCTCAATAAAAGATATCACGTTTATTCAACTTTTTCATGTGGTGACTCCTGCTGGAATCTGGTATTATTATTATGTTTTTAGATGGTTTGTTCTTCTCTCTGCTTAGCATATTACATGTACTGCTTTGTGTTATTCTTCACTTTCCACTACACAGTTCAGAGGGTAAAGGGCAGTTATTTTGATTATAACAATTGTATCGGAATGTTTAGTAATTTGTGTATCTTACCTGGTTTGATCCTAAACGGAGGTAGCTGATTTAGAAGCCTAAGTAGATTACTGTTCTGGTTTTTGAGGAAGGACACATATATTAGCTAGCCATACTTTAGACAGGTTGTATGGTTAAAGCAAAGGGGCAAGCATACATGTATTCCTATTCTATAGTTTAATATGGTTTAGCTTTTGACTAGTAAAAATAATTTCCTGACTAGTGTTATAACTAGCTAACTTTTTATGTCATAATATTATGTTTGTGTGAAACAATGAGTTATTCCTATATTTATTTCTAGTGCTATGATGCATTCTTTGTTTATTTTAATTCCAAGTTAATTTATATTTCTCATGGAATGGCATGAGGGTGAGCAGTCCAATGCTTACCGACACTTGGAACATTTGGGGTATCACTGTTTTCTCCCTGCTACTTTATAACTTTACTCTTTACTTACAAAATAGTTTTGTCACTAGCAATAATCAGTCTTATATATGGTATACAAGACTATTACGGGGAGATGTGGGGGTAGGCACTATGTGTGTGATAGGGTACATGGATGCCATTCTATTTAAACTAACTTCTTCACTAACTAGGATATCAACTAACATTAAGTTTAGTAACATTACAAGACTCATCACATCACCTTCCCTAATACCACATGAACAACAATACTCTACATTTGAACTTCTAAGCTATAATGATTACAATTAATTCTTGGAATATAAATGTTTTTCATGAAAATAAAAAAAAAAGAAATTGATTATGCATTTAATTTACCAAGACAAAGCTAGCATTTTCTACCTACAAGAGACAAACTTGACAAATGACCAATGGGATAATGATAGGAAAAAAAACTGGATAAGACAGATCATATCAGCTGACAATAATCTTTCATCAAAAGGCACTGCCATCTTAGTTAAAAAAATCTTCCCTGGGGAAATCCTAACCTCTAAGTCAGATGCCAATGGCTGGTGGTGTCTCATCAATTGTTCTTACCCCCAACTGAATAGCCCTTTACTATTTCTCAATATATACAGTCCATGTACTAACCAGCATCAGTTTATATATAAAATCAACAATATATTCTACACTATACCAATCATTACTTCATTTTAAGAGGTGACAGGAATGCATTTATTGACCCCTTAAATGATAGCTCAAACAAAAGTAGGAAACAACCCTCCCCAACTGCCTGCATCTATACAAGACTTGATAAATTATTTCAATTTAATAGACCCATTCCTAATATTTGATTATGATAGAGTAGCCAACAAATATAATTACTTCTCAGCATCACATAAAGTCTGGTCAAGAATTAACTTTTTCCTAATTTCGGACGTTTTCTCAAATAAAATCCATAACTTTGCCCTTGAGGCAAGAGCTGTTTCAGATCAATCTAATATATCTCTAAGTATCAATCCAACACACCATAGTAACTGCAATGGAAATAGTCCCACCTGGACAGTAAATATCAATGTCCTAAATAAAGATGATGTTATAAATGCAATAAACCAATATCTTAAACAATTTGAGCTTGAATCCTCTATGTCTTCCGTCATTTTTGATGTTCGATGGGCTGTCACCAAAACTGTTATTAGGGGGATGCTTATCCAAAAAGCATCCTTATATAAAAAAAGGGCACAAAGTTATATTACTGACCTCATCAAAGAGTATACGGAGATTGATCTACAACTCCAAAATAAATACTCTCTGGACCTAGAGAATAAACTACATGAGACTCCAAAAAATATATATACATTCCACCAACAAAACCAATCTTTAGCTGAACTAAGACTACTGTATAGATGCTCAGAATGGGCACAAATCCCCTCCAAACACTAGCCAAGCTAATAAACATCAAAGATTGCCATAACTTTATATCAGAAATAAACTACAAAGGTAAAACTCTATACAGTAACTCTGACATTATAAACTCCTTCACAGAAGTTTTTAGAAAAATGTATAACCCTCAAAAACAAACTCGTAATGATATCTATAAAAAATTCCTAGACAACTTAACCTTTCCCCAATTAAACCACATACAATATAACCTATTAACTGATCCTATCTCACTAAATGAAATAAAATTAGCAATCAAAAAGCTCAAACCCAACAAGAAGCCAGGGCTGGACCAGTTTACAGGATCATTCTACCAAACTCTTAGCAATCAACTTATTAGAATTCTTCTTAATCTATACAACTATATCATTCTTAAGGGGATCACTGATAAATATTTGAATAACTGTAAAACAATTCTTATCATGAAACTTAATTCTGACAAATTCAACCCTCTTAGTTATAGACCCATTGCTCTTATTAATGTAGACGTTAAAATTCTGACATCTATTCTGGAAAGTAGAATGCAGTACGTCCTGTCTTCAATCATCTCCCCTGAGCAACTAGGTTTCATGAAACATAGACAACTTTGTGATAATACCCTCACTCTAGACACAATAATGTTTTCACTAAAATATGACAAACACCTGAGATAGTACTTGCGCTGGATGCTACCAAAGCTTTTGGCAATGTAGACCTAAACTTTTTATTTTTGACCATGCAATACTTCAGTTTCCCTGAATTTATCATAAAAACAATTAAAATGTTATATAACAACACTATGTACCTCAAAATTCATAAATAAAACAATGTCTCACCCTATCAAAATTACTAATGGAACTAAACAGGGTTGCCCCCTTTCACCCTACCTTTTTAATATTTATATAGAACCCCTCCTACTACTTATTAACCAAAAAACTTATCATCACATTCCAAGAGTTTTCAACATATAATTAAAATATTGAGTATTTTCAGATAATTTAAACATTTACTTTGAGATTCTGAACAGTGATCTTCACAAATTTGTAAATCAATGTTACTTTTCTACCACTGCTAATTACAAACTAAATCCCTCAAAATCTTCTATTTTTCCATTAAATCCTCACAAACACCTATAATCCTATATCCCCCATCTGACATACCAGTCAAATACACAATTAAGTACCTAGAAATAATTTTTATGCACATGCATTAGGACTTGATGAAAGTACATTTACTAAAAATCAGGGAACAGATAAATCAAGATCTATCCAGATGGAAAAACATCAATTTATCCTTACTGTCTAAAACTGCTGTTGTTAAAATGAACATTCTGCCCAGCATATTATTCCATCTAAACTCCTTAAATTTAACTATACCCAAAAATTTCTTCAACAAAATGGAAAATACAATCTCAAAATTACTTTGCTTCCTGAAATTAACCAGACTCGCCTACAAAAACCTTGTACTAACAAAAGAAAAAGGTGGACTGAGCCTCCCCAATTTTAATCTCTACTACAGCATAATGAATGCAAGCCGCTTAATTCAAGTCACATGCCACAAACCAAGTGCAGATACATGGACCTCAACCAGGCTCAAAATCTGGCATAGGTATCTTCAATCACTCAAATTAAAACCTAGCTCTATCCCATATATAATGTTTGGTAATAAACACAAATCTAAAATTCACCCTGTATTAAAAAACAAAGTAAATATCTTTCAAGCACTGTTATGATCTCTGAATTTACAAGACAACCTCTTTTTCTCCAACCAGTACACCTAAATTCAAATCTTAAAATAAATAATAAAATTATAGATTTAACCAATTTACCCCTACCTAAAAATGCCACAGTATCGCAATTTTATCATCCTTCAAACTTTGCTGCTGTCAAAGGACAATTTAAGGCTCCAAGTAATTATGACGCCATGTTAAGACAACGTAAATCTTTAAGAAAACTAAAATATGCAAACATCAAAGTCTATGAGCATGAAATAACCCTAACACAATCAATTATTAAAACCCTTTCCCTCAAGAATAAAATGATTTATCAAGCTTACTAACATCAAATGCAATCATCGATCCTTTACTCCAAATATTGGGATGACTTATATGGTGAAATCTCAACTAATTCCAAATATGATGCAATTTGCAACACCTTAAATCTAACCCCTTTTAAAAACCTAATTTATACCCAGCTTATGATTAACAATAACTCATACTACACTCCAGCAGTCGTAAAGAAATTTGGGTATAACAAAAATTTATCTTGTCCTTGCTGCTCCCTCTAGCACGCAGATATACTCCACATATTCTGGAGTTGTAAAAATGTATATAAACTTTGGTGATCTTTTAGGATGATATTGGAAAAAATGAGTTATGATAAGACTACTTTCTCTTGGCAAACCACAATCCTGAATATAACCCCTAAATCCATAACAGGTGTCTGTAAACAGATCCTAATTACAGTTTGTGTTATTCTCAAACATTTTATAGCTAAAAACTGGCTAAACCCATCTTTAACCTTTGGGGATAATTGCCAAAAAATGGTAATTAAGTATGTGTCTTTACACAAACTCTGTTCTAGTAGCAAAAAAAAAAAAAGATTATTTCCAGAATTACTGGTGCAGTATCTTTGATTTAATTACAACTAAATAAATATCATACAATACTTTTACGTATAAATACAATTTATGAAGACCTCTATACATCTAATTGTTAGTCATATAACATGCAAATACTGATTACACTATACTAGTAAACATGATTGTGTGATGTTCTTTGATCCACTCAAATATGGCATCCATGGTGTAAATAGTGTAAATAGTGTTTGTTGCACATAAATAAGCTTTACGTAATCCTTCTCTCTTTTCTATGTCTCTCTTCTCCTATGGTTAACTAAAGATAAGCATATCCTATCTTTTATCACATCAGATATTATAAGGTTGTTTAAATATTACATTTCATCTTTAATGCATACCTTTTGTAGTAAAAGTAGTAAGATTGTATGTCTCTGTTATTAGTTTTTATTATATGTTTTGCTGTGTTAAAATCCTGATGTTTACTCACCTAGTTACTTTCTCTGTGCTTAGCAAGGTCTTGTGTCTGTATGCACTGTGTTATGCTTTATTGTTTTTGTTTGGTTTATGTACCTTGTAAAACTCAATAAAAATTATATTTGAAAAAAAAAAAAAAAGACCCAGCCATGCTAGAGATTTCACTGTATATGGTCGTTCTTGTAGTTTTTACTGAATGGATTGTCTTTATAACTTTTTTACTCTTTAGCTTGGATGTTTTGGTAATATGTGACATCCTGTATTGAAAACACAGATTATTATTATTATTATTATTATTATTATTATTATTATTATTATCGTTTTCTAAATTATATAACAAATTGCTTCTTGTACAGCATTATAATGTGATCTATACTCAGATTGTGTTAAAGAACATGTGATATATAGCTGGAATTTGCTGAAAAGGGAAGTGGATTTTCTATCAGAAAAGCAGATTAGTTTTTCATATAAAAGGGGCAGAAGTATCCAGGATTTTTTGGTACAAAGTCGGTTTAAAATGTTAAATATGCCAATGTATAGACAAGTTAAATATCAGGGTACCAAAAAATGTGGTAAATGCACTATTTGTAGGTATATAGTACAACAATTTGAAAAAATTAATGGTATTCCTTTTACTACAAGGGGAACATATAATTGAAATTCAGTAGCGGTCATTTATGGAATTGAATGTCCATGTAAGAAGTTTTATGTGGGTGAAACTAAAAGAACGTTAGCCTGCAGAATTAAAGAGCATGTCAGGGATATCAAAAATAACAAGGAAACTAGTCCTTTGGCTGCACATTATCATAGTTATCATGAAGGTAAAATGGAAGGGTTAAAAGTTTCAGTGTTGGATAGTATAGAAAATAATAAGTATTTAAATGAAAAGTATATAAAACAGTTATTAAGAAAAAAAGAATTATGTCTTATACTAAAATTTAATACACTTAAACCAAATGGACTTAATTATGACTGTTCGTGGAAAAGTTTATTGTAAAAGCTATAGTTTTAGTATATGAAGTCTTTTATAGTATTGTGTTTTTAATTTCTAAAAGTTTTCTTAATTGAATAATTAATTGAATTAGATTATGGGAGTGTTTTTTAAGGATTGTATAAAAAGGGAAGTGAAAGCATTATTAGAAATCTTTACTCTGTAAAGGCGATTTTGCCGAGGCGCTAGAGATAAGCATTTGTGCATCCTTTTGTATATGTGAACATATCGATTTTCAAGTGGAATAAATTCTTCCTGGTTTGCTGTGGAGTCATTCCTTGTGGTATAGTGCAAATTCCTCTTGTGTTTGGTGTGGTTTTCATTATAATGTGATCTATAACTCATTTTTTCTGGGATGGCTTATATTTGTACTACCTAATTTTTTCAAAGTTTGAGGCTGCAAAACTGTAGTGTTTTGCACTCCTCAGTGTCCTGGCCAATTTTCTCCCATATAGTATGAATACAGCCTCACATCTTCACTGAATATATGCAATAAACCAAGTGGGATTATCATAGACAACTATTGTATTAATAAATAATCATTCATTTTTTGGACTGTTTGGTCTTTTTTTACATATTATAGCTTTTGCAGTTACAGTTTATAAGGTAAATCTTTTTTTCTTGTTATACATATCGAATTAAAAATCTTCTGCATATGCAGCAGTTATAAACATTTTTGGGCTTGCAGTATTTATTAAGGCTTATTGGTATATATACACAACAAAACACATTATCTTCTGTATAAAATGTCATAGAAAATTACAATTACACTAGCACTCATCTTTGTAACAAATCTTTCTGTTACTGCTATATGTATAATTATCTATATTTCAATACTTCTTCATTGCTGGTGTAGCTATCCATGGGTCACAGCTGAACAAAGCCATAGGAACAGCCCACCCCAGGATATCAGACATAAATATATACAATTTCTAGCTTTGTTGAATCTGTTTAGAGAACAGGGTCATATACCAGCAGTATGACTATAATAATAAAGTGGTAGCAGCTTAAAATGTATATCTCTACTCAATCATATCTGCAATAAATATGCTCCATTTAACAAGTTGATACTATTTTAAGGAGCATTGGCATCCATTTTATTTTCTATCCTGTTAGTTTTACAGAATGAAGTATTAAGTAAGACATTACCACTTGCAAATTAAATTAACAAAGTATATTATCTAAACGTGGTTGCCATTCCATGTAGCATAAGCTTCTTATGTTATGTTACCTGTTTCAGGGAGTGTGATATAGTGCCACATGGTGTCCAAGAATCATACCTCTAAAGTGGCCAGTAGTTTGCAGAATGTCTACATTTTTGCTTTATGTGTCTGGTCTATTCCTCATAAAAAGTGTGGCTTTCTGGCAAATCATTGAGGACTGAAGTCTCCAAATTATGACAAAGAGTGGAGTTTCAGATTTCATGTCCTTCAGAAAATACATGCAAATCAAAACATGTTATTCTAGCTGCTTTGTAAGTTGATATAAGTAATATTTAAAATCTGGTATTGAATTTGGGTGCCCCCCTTTATTTTTGGCTTTATTGTACTAAGAGGCTGACAGGTATGCCCAGAATGGATAGATGTTGTAGTCATCTGTAAAATACCTTGACCCCACCTGCTCAGATGGAAATAATTCACTCAGCAAGGAAACATTTAGACACTTCTTATTACAGCTGCATGATTTGATGGCATTTCATCTCCAACTGCATTTTGAATCATAGTGATGTCTTCATTATTTCTATAGATGTAAGATGAAGTCACTTTTAGCACCCCACATTTGTTACCTACTTTTACAGAATGTAAAGGGTGCACTTATGTTGATTCCATATCTTCTAACACCCCAGCCAGGGTTTGTTGTTTTCAGAAGCATTTAATGCAGCACAGAAATTAATACTGCATTGAGCTGTTCCTCAAGACATCATTCTTCTCACTCGTCAGTGCATGGATGTTAACTGAAAAATTCATCTTTCTGATCTACATGTTTGTTGTTGCTACAAACTGGATACCTTAAATTTTTGTATTGCTGTGTGGCATTAAAGATGTAACTGAATTCCTCCTTTTGATATTTCCACTCTAGTCATAATAGCCCAAAATATGGAAATATTTTTACAATTTACACATTACAGTATTAGCTATGCATGACTGTTGCTATCTGGTACGGAGTATTCTTTCTGTGTTACCCCAGTTGTAAACCGGAAACATTATACCATTCTAATTTTGCCTAACATGGTTTTGTTTATGGTGATGCATACATACATACATTACAATCCCATGTCTTACACGTTTATTACCTGTAACAGAAATATACTTCCTCTCCCAGTTAGTCATCCTCCTATACCATAACTCTAAAATTCAGTTCTATAGCTTATGTCTTCATTGAATGCAAAGTCACAATGGATAAGCATTTCAGAAAATTCATGCAAGACATCGACCTTCCACCATAGGCATAGCTTTCAACCTCTTAGCACAAAAATCTGGACAAAGCCAAAAATAATGAGGGGACAAAGCCCCCAAAATAGGGACAAATTTTAAATTTTAAATACTGTGCTTATAAACTTAGAAAGTTGCTAGAATAAAATGTCTTGTGTTATCATGCATTTTTCTGATGGATATGAAGTCTGAAGCTCAAATGCCTTTAGTGAATTCATTCCTCATTTGGCTCAAAAATCTAGATAATCACAAATGTTATGAAGGACAGACCAAGAATATGAGGCAAAAATCTTGACATTCTGCGAAAATTTGGACAATTGAGAGTCATGACCATGGGCCATCATAATTACCTAGCAGATGCTCCCCAAAGATCCTGAAAAGGAAAGTCAGGCAAACCCTGTTTTCTCTTACACACTTTGCTACTGTCCTACATTCTCTAGTAGCTCTAGTAACTATGGCCACTCCCTCGGATTTACACAAGGCACAAAATGATAGCCCCTCAGTGGGCACCACCAGCACCTATATTGTGGATACTTGACCCCATTATTGGAAGAGGAGAACCCCGACTCTGCACCAGTACCCAGAATGTATGGCTGCTATGTTCACCCCACGTGACCAAATTGCAGTTACCTGTCACTGTGCTGTCCAAATCAGTGGAAGTGAAGATGTGTGTGATGGGCTCATCTCCGAATCTGTGTTGTCTGATGCACAAAGTGACCATTCCATACATTGCACTGTAAACACTGGTTGTGATAATTCATGCATCATTTTATTCTGTGCTGTCTGCATCATGGCCTATAGTTGTAGATTTGAGGCCTCATCCTCACCAGCTCTGTAATGTTCTGCAGCTTCTTGTGCCTCACTTGTAGTACTGCTTCTGCTGCTGCATATTCCTCAAAAAACTCTCCATTTCACCCTTCTTCTCCTGCTAGGACTGGTGTGGAAGACCCTGCCAAGATGTTCAACTGATGCTCCAACTATCTGAACAATACAATGTGGTATGGCACAGATAACAAAAATCTTATTGCAAGTAAATTGACTGATATAAACTGTTCCTTCTGAGGATTCTAAATATTGGAAACACCCATTCAGCAATCCAACTACATGCTCCACCAAATTTCTTGTTTCTGCTTGCTGTATGTTGTAGACGACTTCCTTCATGGTCAAGGTTGTGTGTGCAGGAGTCATTAACCAGGGTTTTAGTGCATATCCAGTATTACCTGCAATAAATATATATATATATATATATATATATATATATATATATATATATATATATATGGGTGTAGGTTAGAAGATCGACAGCTGGGATTACCGACAACGCATAAGCGGGCGCCAGATGATCGACACTCGGAAGACCGATGCTACGGATGAAAACTCCGATGCCAGGGATAGTGAGTTGGAAAGAAGGCTGTGTGAGTATGCGGTGGTGACGGACGTTAGGGTGCGACTAAGGTAAATGTGGATAGTGACAGTCTGTGGGGATAGGGGTGGGTTAAGTGAGTTAGGGTTAGGGTGCGGGTTGGGTAAGTGTGCGGTAGTGGTATTTTTTGGGTTAGGGGCGAGTTAAGTGAGTTAGGGTTAGGCGGTTATGTAAGTGCGGTAGTGGTATTTTTGGGTTAGGGGCGGGTTAAGTGAGTTAGGGTTAGGGCGGGTTATGTAAGTGTCGGTAGTGGTATTTTGGGTTAGGGGTGGGTTAAGTGAGTCAGGGTTAGGGCGGGTTAGCTGAGTGTGCGATAGTGACGGACCTTAGGGTAAGGGTTTGGGTTAGGGTTGGACGTAGTTGTGTGTGTGAGGTTTAGTGTGGGTTTGTGAGGATTTTGGTGTGCTTGTGTTCTGTGTGTGGTTTTGGATAAGGGGATGTGTTTTGTTAGTTGATTGTTGTTATTGTGGTGTGTGCAGTGTGTGGGGTTTCGTGTTTGTGGACCGTCGGTTACTTGTTTGTCGGGCATGTGAGTTGTCGTGTTTCTGGTTTGTCGATAATGTGGTGTCGATGTTTTTGTTGTCGGTGAGAGTGGCTGTCGAGCTTATGACCTAGAACCATATATATATATATATATATATATATATATATATATATATGTGCATGTGTTTATGCAGTCTGCAGCCTGATGTCATGGTGCATTTAGATCTGCTTATCTAGCATGCATGTACACCCAGCAACAAGTTGACCTTATTGGGAAACCCTCTTGCAGAAACCTTTGGTATATATTGAATGTCTACCAAATATTTGAGTCATGTAAAGGAGATGGATGGCACTGGGCACATTATAAATAATACCCTGGGCATTATAGAGTACCTTCCAGTTCAGGTAGTGTAATCCTTCCCTTTTGATATATTAAAGGTGCACTGGACTAAATGGGACTTTAATAGCAATGTGTGCAATCAATAGCTCCCAAGACTTCAGAGATATGGCCAGTGACATACAATATCTGAATAGTATTGGACTTCATATTCGCAATTCTATGGAGCCAGAAATGTTCATTCATATCTTAAAGTATTATTTCAAGTAAATGGTTATTAATTTATGAGGCTGATATCTGTGATATCCCTATCAAGCCCCCTGTAGGTTGCTGAAAGGTCTCTAGAACAATGACCATTAATGCTACGTATACCTTAGAATTCTCAGTAATGGGTGTATCACGAATTTCCCCTTGATTTTGCTTGTGATGACACAGTTTGACTAGGTCCCATAGTGTCTGTTTCCACTCAAAAATGGTTCATACTGCTACTTTGTAAGTTAGTGTTATGGCAGGTGCTGCCTGCACCTCCACCATTGCAGCATGTGGCTGTGGGCTGCAGCATTGTTGGTAATAAGTCTAATTTATTTATTTAGTTATTTATTAATGTTTATTTAGTGGAAAAGTCGAATTGGGTCCAAATGACCCTTTTCAGCAGAGGCCTGGAGAGAAAAACTTCAATTAACAGACAATATTTTAGTAACGCATTGAGTAAAACATCCTAGTAGAATACATTTCAATTATCTACAATGTTATAAACAGTGGAAAATACAAAAAAATGTTACAGAGAGAAAGAAGAAAACAAATTTTACATTGCTGCTTGAGTACACTTTTTATACTTGCAGTAGTATTACTAACAGTCATACAGTTTTGTTTTTTGTTCTTAAGCATGGAGAGGAAGGAAAAGATTATTGATGACAGGGAAAGTTAGAGGTGATAAAGTTGTGGTGAAAAGGAAAAATTCAGTTCAGACAGGGGTAGAGCATGATCAGAGCCATGACTTTCATAGGTGCTTGCTTAAAGGAAGGATAGATTTAATAGCTTGAGGAATAATATTCATTTTGTTTTAACTGAGGACCAGTACAGGCTCTTTCCAATTATTTTCTGATGTTGATAGATGAAGAGAAGTTGTTTATCATTGAATGAAGGGGTCTGTTTGGGTGATAGGTAGGTAGAACAGAGCATAAAGTTGGACAGACAAGGGGTTTATACATGATATTGGAGCAATAGCTAGCTAGATGAAGTCAAGTGCTGGGATAGTTGAAGATTTTTAAGGCACTTACTAATGCCTGCCACACACGGTGGTGTTGCTGCTGTAGCATTGCCACCTCACAGTAAGACGCTGTCTGGTTCGATTCTCAGCTAGAGCATCTTCTGCGTGGAGACATGCTTGAATGGGCGTACCTTCGTTGAAGGTTGTGCGTCAGGCCTGGCAAGCCGGTACATAAAAATCAACTGCCAATCATTAGCGGACCAGAGTTCCACTGTGGCCACCCCTAACTGGGTAAAGCCGAAAGCCGCAAATAAAATAATGCCTGCCACAGTGCCTCATTATTGGCCCATCATAGCATTACTACTGTCATGAACACCATGAATCTCAGGGTTCAGAATGGGCATGTGCCATGCTTTATCATGCCCTTTTTATATGCTTTTGAACTTGTCTTCCATTTTGGGAGTTGTCATTTGCATAATCCATGTGGCTCATTTGCATGGCACTCCTCATATGTATGTCATTCAGCAACAGTTAGCATGTGCTGCCTAACTTGGTATTTTGAGCCTTGTGGAGCAATGCTGTCTGTCTTAGAACTAAACACACTCTGGACATAGCCACTGTATGCACTACTTGCAGCATGCAATGTGCTACCTATCTGAGTGGCAACAATATTAATTTGTTATTCACTTTCCGTGATGGCAATATGGTTGTATAAACTGAATAGCCACCTGTTCTAAATACCTATTGCAAAGGGACATTAAACTTTCTTAGCAAACATTAAACTTTCTTAACAAATAACTAAGTAAATAAAAAAATGCTATTTAAATAATAAAGTAAGTGAGCTCCTCATTTTCCCCTCATCTTGCAGGACATGTCTCCATGGCGGCTGCCTCCAGCACTCATTCTGATAATCCATTCCATGTATCTACAACCTTGTCTTTCCTAGATGTGCTGTCACAGAGCCAGCGAATACTCAGTCCTGAAATCCTTAAAAGCTGCAGTTGTCTCACAATCATGCCTGGCTCCTAGTGAGAAGAGCTCCAGCTCAATCTCGTTAACATTTGCACTGCATTTTAAACATAAATGATATTGAATGTGGTATTATCTTACTGCTGTCATAAGCAACATTCTATGATATGCATTACTTAATTCAATGTGCTACTCGTAGCAACAGATGCTTTTCAACAATCAAATAAGACACAAGAAGGATTAACTGCTCCAAATAAGTTAAGGGACTGAAAATAGACAGATTACAGTAGCAATAATGTATTTCAGGGGGTATGCTGGATTGAAAAGAGACTAAGATTAACTTTCTGAGAACACTCAGCCTTAGGTCCCATCTGCACTAATGGATGAATTGTATTACAGCAATACAAATAACTCTCTGCTGTGAGCACAGCTATTATGACACATGCATTATCATCACTCATTACATGGTTATTATGAAGTTTTTAAAAAATGTGAAACTCAAAAGCGTCAACGTTTTCTGCAATATAATACCAAACTGTAGAATCAGGTGAAAATATAACCCTCTTAACTATGAAAAGTGAACGCAAGGAAAGATCATTAAATGCAAAACTTTTCTGCTTCTGTATTACTTGCTTAAGACATTTCTTACATTTGGCATACCTCTCAACAGCAGTTCATTTCAAGGAACAATTTTTCATTTTGTTGCATAAAATGTCCCTTTTATACATTAAAAAGGTAATCATAAATTTGTTAAAATTCCTAGGCAAAATGTTATATAAATTATAAGTCATATTATTTCAACAAAGCATACTATAAGCACATAAATAAACATTTTACGTATACCGTGATTCCCCTGGTTAAAGTTATTAGCAATTGATTTACATTTTTCCTGCCTGCTCCAAATTTTGAAAGGCACTTTTCCACTTTTGAGGTATTAAGTGTTGAGAATTAAGGTTGGAAGACCTAAATTAACCAAGCATCTTTGCCTTAGGAGAGGCAAAGAACCTGAACAATTAAATTCAGAAGTTACTGTAAGTTAATATAATAGCATATATTTCAGATTATTGAAACATCCATGGTGTGTGTGTGTGTGTGTGTGTGTGTGTGTGTGTGTGTGTGTGTGTGTGTGTGTGTGTGTGTGTGTGTCTGTCTGTCTCAGTGAGTGAGACTATATAGGTTTAAAATTTTCAGTGGCTTTAATATTTAGACATTTTTTACCGATAGTTCACCTACAGATATGCCTGATCTTTTTCTTATACTTTATAATAATCAAATTATTATGATTATTACCATTATTATTATTGTTTCAGTATTTTGGTACATCAGTGAAGCATTTAGAGTTAGGAACTAGATTCCATTTATGACTCCAGACCAGCAGAGTGTGTTAAGGACTTCATCTGACCAGTAAAGTATGGAATTTGAGATTTTAGAAACCAAAACTAGATAAGTCTTTTGAGTATTTATTTGTGCTCAGCTAATTGTTCAGGGCTTTAAACTACAACATCAGTCTTCATATGAATAGATGAAGTTTGTTTTTCTTTCCTGTTCTTCACTGGATAGTGTAGCTAGAAGTGGCAGCCATTATAAACTAGTATAATCATGTTACCGATTATCATAAAAAATGTATTCAGAATGATTTTGCTCCTGGCCTAATTTTGCCAGTAAATTGTTGCTTAATTTGCATACAGCTTATTTTGAAATGATCCATTAAAATTCGTGACAGATCAATCAGGTGTCTTCCTCCCACAATCTCTTTATTTACAACTGAACAACTGACAGTAGAAAATACATTATCATAATCGCTACTTTGCCACTCTAACAGTACTTTGTACTGTCACAATAAGCCAAGAAGTAAGTATTGCATTCCTGCCTCTTTAATGAGAGGGGAACATATACCATTTATTTACATCCATGTGGCATATGGCTATATTACAATTGCTAGAAGCTTAAGGCTGTTTGAATTTAATTTAATATTTTACAATAGTACAATTAAAACAATGAAAGTAAGTGTATTCATTAAAAAAATTATGGAACTACTTCTACAAGCTAAATATACCTTAGATTATTTTTCTTTGATACAGCAAATACATAATGAAACTGTAGTTTAGGTTTTGCTACGAACTAATAATTTTGCATACGAGCCTGTGTTAGTAATGTAGTTTGAGCACTTCAGCCTTTCATTAAAATACAATTATACAAGTATACTATCAGTATTGGATGTTTGGATAAATGCTATCGTTCCTGCAAGAATCATAATCTGATTGTGACTTTGTCACCATCAAGCATGTACCACTCTTGAACTCCATAGCACTGGGATATCCTGGGGTAATTAATCAACAGCCATAAGCAATGGCCAATAGGGGGAGCCATCAGTACAAAAGAGTTATCTGTGCTCTGTCTTTCTATCTGTCTGTCTGTCTCCCTCTCTATACGTGTGTGTGTGTGTGTGTGTGTGTGTGTGTGTGTGTGTGTGTGTGTGTGTGTGTGTGTGTGTGTGTGTGTGTGTTTGTGTGTGTATAGATAAAAACAATGGATATAGGTAAACAGAAAGAGGGGAAAGGTAAAATGATAAATAAAACAAAGCCTTCAATTAAATAAAGCAGCCAATAATAAAGCATGTATTTTATGATTTGGTAACTATATATGATACATAATTAACTAAATACAAGGTAGAATATACCCAAAACATGTGCTTTACCAGAGAAAGATGGAGGGCTGCAGACTGTCTTGCATTAATGATTCTGTTATTTGAATGTCTAATGCTGTAATGAGTGTATACACAACTGTGCTGTTTTTGTCATAAAGACCAGTTCTGTAGGAATAATATACACACCCATCCTTCAGAAATGGATGAATGGCCTATATCATGCCTTGTATGACAGCTGTAGCAAATCCTCTTTATCTTAAAAGAACATTCAGTTATAATTCCAGGAGCATGTAGATATGGCTGTATATTCATAGCTTTGTACTAGGCAAGCTGCCCTTCTAAGCCATTTTAAGCCTACTTCCCATGAGGATCAAACCCTGCACCTTGTATCTCTTAGGTAAACACCTTAAACATTATGGCAACCTCTCCCACGTGTATAGCACTAGTCTGATAATTCATGGCAGAGCCTTCTTTAATAAAAAAATATAAGTATGTGCTGCAAATAGAAAGTAAACATTATTTTTTATTTTATTGTTATTATTTTTTTAGTGGAAGTCTTCTTCAGAAGGAACTCCTATCACCTTACTCTATGGAAATGTGTTATTTATGTTTATTGTCAACACTGTAAATAATGTGCAAAATAATTTTTACTTTTCTCAAATAATGTATTCTAATCTAAAAATGTTAACATGCATAAAAATGCAAATGTTTTTTTCCTGCGGTACAAATCTAGTTTAGCTGTTGCAGCTTTTGAATATCTGCTGTCTATGTAATTGTGCTATTATTTTTATTCAGTTAGCTTTTCTGTTATCTCTGCTTTTCTGTTCAACGAGCTTTTCTCCTTCTGCTGAAATGGGACTGAAAGCCTTGGCAGACTCACCCAGTACACAAATGGCAATAAATAAATAAATAAATAAATAATCTATCACTGGTTAAAAATCAGTAGCCTGTGTTAGTAGCTGCTATCTTGGTAAAAAAAGGCCTAATCCTGTCCACTTAAATTGTGTTGCATTTGTCACAACAGAAAGAAATGCCTTTAGCCAACCATTTGGAAAAGTAGATATTTTATGACTGGTCAACCATATTTTAGTTTTATAAAACATACAAAGGGTTCTTCAGTTTACGTGAGATGTTTAGCCTTTTTAAAATTGTAAATGAGTTGCATATACACCTGTACAGTTATAGAAACTCTCCCTATGACTTGCTTGTTTTAAAAATAGACAAATAGTTATATAGATTGTCTCAGGAGAAACTCCAGCAGCTAATTTTTGTATGAACGGTGGACTGCTTGTATCTCACTATATATTCAGGGTCTATGTTATATATTCGAACATCCAAAATGTTGAATACCATATGGTCAAGACCATATGGTCGACATTTGAAATCTCAAATATATAATAAAAAAAAAAAAAAAAAGAAAAAAGAAAAACACACCTTAACAGTGCGAGCAGGGGGGCAAGCCCCCCTGCACCGCCCATACCCCCTCCCACTTAAATATACCAACTCCGAGACCACACTTCAGTGCAGAAAAGGGAAATTCTCCCATTCTGCACCATACAGCGCCGTTAAAAGTCAATCTTCGAACGCTTGAAATGTCAATCATATGGTCTCGACCATATGATGTACGACATTTCCAGTGTTCGAAGATTTGGCATAGACCCTATACTCATACCTGCTGTTCATAAATCTTTCTGGTTTTAGTAAATGCTAAAAGAAGAAAATCCACCAGGAACAATATCTGTGTTGTACTGTACTGATAGGGTCAGATGTGGCAAGGTAACCTTTTCAGTGCTAAAGTTCACATAGAAAGCAGGAGGGACAAGAGGTACTGAAGGCACTGAGAGCAGAATTCCTTTCATCAACTCTTTCACTCTAAGCAGAGAAGCAGATTAAGGAAGTAATGGCTGTAAACTAAAATGCTGCACAAATGTATGTCAACAAACAAAATGAAACAATAGGTGTGGCAATGCCCCCCACACCCCTTTCTCATGGGAAAAAACATTTTTAACCACAGCACACTAACAATGCAGAATCTCTTCTTCAGCATTTGCACCTTGATGTCATCCAAATCTTGTCAACACAGAGCAGCTAGAACCACATCTGTGACATGTTCTCCAGAATCTGACACAATGTGCTTTTGTATTGGGTTCAGGAGGTTCTAAATGTTCATTCAACTTCATGACAGTGACCTGATTCAAGGTCAGCATTTCCCCACCATCAAAAAGAAAAGTTTGGGCAAAGTTCTTCACCTCTCTCTCCATTGATAAGTACTTTCTATGAATTCATCCAATTATCATTCTATCTGGATTTACTTGAGTGGTTGTTTGACTTGTTTGCTGTTCTTTGCCTGACTATTGCTGATCTCTGTCTGCATTTGATTTTGAATTGAAGTTTTTCATTTAAGGTTTGGTTACTTCTACTTTTTATCTTTTTCTTATATTGCATTTGTTTTGCTCATTTTTTCATAGGTTCATAGGAGGTTACTAGGCCAGCAGCTCTAGAGCCTTTACAAGCCTAGCCATGCTAATCCCAAGTTTCCCCATTTGTTCTTTTTAGGGTAGTTTACAAGCCTAGCCATGTTAATCCCGTTTCCCCATTTGTTCTTTTTAGGGTAGTTTACAAGCCTAGCCATGTTAATCCCAAGTTTCCCCATTTGTTCTTTTTAGGGTTGTTTACAAGCCTAGCCATGTTAATCCCAAGTTTCCCCATTTGTTCTTTTTAGGGTAGTTTACAAGCCTAGCCATGTTAATCCCAAGTTTTCCCAGTTGCTCTTTTTAGGGTAGTTTACAAGCCTAGCCATGTTAATCCCAAGTTTCTCCATTTGTTCTTTTTTGGGTAGTTCATAGAATTAATTTATGAACAGAGTAGGTCTGTGGTCAACACCAGCTACCCCTGTCCATGAAGGACATGAGTGGCACACCAGGGACGAATTTGCAGTCTCCCATCCAATTATCTTGGTTGCATATGAAAAGGGTCAGTGAGCAGCTCTGTTTTACATGAATAGGAATTTTATTCCAGAGAAGCAGCAGTCTCTGGGAGACATATCTGTCTCTCCATGATCTGTTAATCTCACAAGCTAGGTTGATATCACTAGAGCAAGTGACTCTTGAGCCATTTAACTTGTGGATATACAGCATTTCCATTAGATCAGGGTTAGTGATTGCCCTATAGGCCAGGCACACGTCAACTCTCAGCAGCCTATAAGATACAGAGTAAGGTGACAGGGCTTTCAGCCTGTCCACGTAGATCATGGTTTGGAGTCCCTGTATTTTCTTAATGAGAAACCTCTGAAGTGTCCCTAGCTGCTGATGTTGGGTGAGGTACATGCAAAAGGGTGCATTATACTCTATTAGTGGTCTGATAAGAGTCAAATACAGTGGAGTTATAACATCCCTTGACCTGGATGCTATGCCCTTGCTTATGAGGTGCACTACGTAGAAGGCTTTCATTACCACTATGGAGACTTGGTGGTCAAATTTCAGATTGCTATCAACCTGTGTTTCCAAGTCTAGCACCACTGGGTTGGAACTTTGAGGGTGCTGTTAATATTGTAATTTGTAGGGAATTCCGTTTTGCCAAAGGGAATATTAATGCATTTTTTGCAATTAGTTCAAGGCCATGACTTTAGCAGCAATCATTTGTTTGTGTTTGCTCTTCCTGTAATAAGTTGACATTGTTGGGGTACTCATTGATTGCTCCCAGTTTTTAGTCATCAGTGAACTTGATGAGCCAAAGGCCATCTACTTTGGCCTGGACTTCTGAGAAATAGATGGCAAATGGTAAGGGGCTCAGCACAGATCCCTGTGGAAATCCACTGGTGATGGGGCTACTGGTGGAGGTGAAGTCACCAGTTTTGACAGATTGTGTTCTGTCAGTGAGCAAATTGGCTACCCATTTAGTAACATAAGGGTTAATCCCTATCTGGGAGAGTTTCTCACTGATGGCAGAGTGGGGAATTGTGTTGAAAGCCTTGGCAAGGTCGAGATAGGCTGTGTGCACTCTTACCTTAGTCCATGGCTTTGTTGACATTCCCAAAGAAGTCTACCAGGTTTACAAAGCATGCTCTATCCTTAGAAAGCCAGACTGAGTTGAGTCCAACATTTGGAGGCTGCCTATGTCCTTGTTGATAAGGCCCATGATAGTTCTTTCCATAGCCTTGCAGATGTGTCTGGTTAGACTTATGGGTCTGCAGTTCCCATGGTCAGTTGATGACCCCCATTTGTGCAGGGGCATTACTGTTGCAGTTGCCCATTCTCCATGAACATAGCCATTTGTCAAGCTATGATTAAAGAGAATGCCAGGTGGGTCTGCTAGATCTTGTGTTAAATTGTTTAGTAAACAACCAGGGATATTACATGGTCACATTGAGGCTGTGTTTTTGGTCCTGGTGAGTGCAGAGATGACCTGTTCTCTTCAGATACTAGGCAGAGGACTGGTATCAGGTATGCTTTGGGGTATGGTAGGTGAGGATAGGGGGATGAAGTTTGTGCTGAGTCTGTCAGCAGGTTGGCCATCTCTTCTGGTGTAGTATGAATGATCCTGTCTACAACCGGTTGGGCACATAGCTGGACATTCCCTTTTAGATTTCAAATGTATTTAAAAAAGGGTCTATATTGCAAGCTTGAAAGCCCTAATAAGCGAATACAAAAACGCCAACACATATTCCACGAACCATGAATACACTGAATGCCCTAAACAGTGAAATTCAAAAGCTCGAACCATCATACTTGTCCCACCCCACCGCCCTCTACATATTACCTACCCCAAAAAAATAAACAAACACATACATACCCCAACCAAATCCCTACTTCTAACCCTAAACTAAACCCTATGTCTAACCCTAAACTACATCTTGCATATAACACCATCTATGCACTTACCTTAACCCGCACCCAAACCCTAAGGTCCGTAACATTCGCACATTTACCTTAACAAGCTATACCCATACAAAATAAATAATCCACACACATACACATAACAAAACCCTACATCTAACCCTACACTAAATCTCACATACATTACCATCTATGCACTTACCTCCTAACCCTAAGGTCCGTAACTATCGCACACTTACCTTACGGAGCTATACCATGGAAGGGCCAACCATGACGTTTCGGATTTCACACTTCAGGACGATCGATGTTTACATGGTTCGATGGAGACATGTCGGCGTTTATGTATTTGGGTAAGTGCGTCTTCGAGGATGTAATAGGGAACCATTAAAAAATGCCTTATGATTATCCTTGGATAGGGATGCAATTTTAGTTTTGTAATTTGCTTTAGTCTTTACAAGATTTCTGACTTTTCTGTTTACAGTTAAGAGGGAACTCTTCATCTGGAGAGTGGTATCCCTCTTGATTTTGGGCAAGTTTCTTCCTCTTGTTATAAAATCTGTTTATATTTGGAGTCAACCAAAGTGGCTTGTTTTTACAGGAAGAACTGGCTTTGATCTTGTCAGGTACAGCAGAGTTTATGCAGCCCTTTAAGTTTTGTATAGGCATGTTCATACACTTCTGCATAGTGATCATTGGTGTCTGCGATTGTGGGTGGTAAGAAGCTTTTTATGTCATCATTTATTATGCTGTAGTCTTGTCTTCATCTTAAGTTTTTGTTCTTTTGGAGTTTTAAGAGGTCTTGGCTAAAGTCAGTTAGAAAAGTTAGAAAATAGTTCCTTTGCAGACAGTGAATAACATCAAGCTAATTAGTGAGAGGAGCTGGGAAATAGCATTCCTCGTTTAACTAGCAATATTTGGAGGCATCTTTACTTAGCTGTAGTGCTTGTTTGACTTGCATGCTGTTCTCTGTCTGACTATTGTTGATTTCTGTCTGCGTGTGATTTTTCCCACCTACTTGCCAAACTGTTGTTGCACTTTTTAACTTTGTGGCTTTTGAGTTTCCCGCCCTACTATAAATCTGATTTTGGACACCCCTCCCACTCCCATCTCATCAGCTCATTCTATGAATTTGGACAGATCAGTTAGGAAGGCTCACCCTTTAGTCTCTTAAACTTGAATTATCTTCTGTTTCCTCTCTTCCCACGTACTTAAAAAATGCAGTTTATTCAGCTGCTTTTACTGTATCAGTGGTTCTTCCTACTTTATTACTTTATTTTGCGTTTTGCTGCTTGTTCATAAAGTGTTCAGTTCCATATATTCTGCTGTGTTTATTACTGCTTGTTAGTAACCTGATTAAATTGTAACTGTTATTCTAAGCCTCTTAGCTTTGATTTAAGCACTTGGGCTTCAAGTCAGTTGTTTTACATTAAGAAGGTTTGTAGTGTACACTCTTGTTGCAGGACTGCTAACTTACATTTTTCTATGTTGGGAATTGCTGATTGAAGGCTGATTGTGTCTGTTATTCTAAAAGTGTCTTAGTCATGGTTTAAGCACTTTGTCTTCAGACTAGTTATTTTTTATTAAGAATAGTTATGGTCTACACTCTTGTGGGAAGAGTGGGTAGCCTTCACCCTTCTGAGCTGAGAATTGTTGCTGAAAAGTTATTGTGCCTTCTATTCTGTGTCTTTGTTCTGATTTAAGCACTTGCGCACCAAACCAGTTATTTTACATCAGAAAGATGTGTGGTCTAAACACTTGTGGCAAGAGAGGATAGCCTACACCTTCTGAGATAGGAATTGCGGGTTGAAGGCTTATTGTGTCTGCTATTCTGAAAGTGCTTTAGTTCTGGTTGAAGCACTTGGGCTGTAAACCAGTTATTTTACATTAGGAAGGTTTGTGGTCTACACTTTTGTGGTAGGACAGTGGAGCCTCTACCCTTCTGAGCTGGGAATTGCTGGTGAATGCTTATTGTGCCTCTTATGCTAAGAGTCTTTGTTCTGGTCTGTGGTCTGTACTCTTGTGGCATTATTGTTTGGACATATTTTTTAAGTACTATAGCATCTAGTTTCCTCATAGTTATGCATTGCTCATAAAGTTGCTTGTCTTATTGACTTGATCAATATTAAAGTTTTCCTCACTCCTCCCTAGTAGATCAGTGGCCATGGAAATGTACTTCCTGACTCCTGACTCTCTTTGCGGTCAGTCTGTTTGAGATGAGTATTCTGAGGCATTGTAGCAATGGCCTCATGTACACTGACAACCCACTTATTCTTAATAAAACAGATAGTATATGTGAGAGATGTAAATACACTTTAACACTGGAGGTAAAACTCTCTCATAAAACCAAAACGAATCCTATACAGGTTGTCACTGACACTTGTACCAAGCCTACTGCACAGGGTAAAGACACTATGCATAAACTAGTTATGCTGAGGCACTTAGAAGTAGCCGTCCTAAAACACTAAACCCTCTTGTATAGTACAAAGAAAGGGTCATCCACCATCACAGAAATACTCCGTTAAAACACCATCCACAGCTACACATAGTGACATTGTATCCAATGCCTCCACTACTAAGCCCTTGAGGCAAACCAGCACACAGCCAAATTTCCTGTTCATTTGTGAGTCTATAGTGAGGCACACCAATGTCCCCCTCACCAGGCTAAGCAAGGAGAGAGTCATGGTTAACTGCCTTTATGGGCCTAGGATTCCTCATGTCACACAGGTACTGAGGTTATTGAACCACAGGTACTAGTATGACTCTGTCATAGTCCATGTAAGTGTTAATAACCTGAGACACTCCTTACTTAACTATATGAAGGGAGACATGATTGTGCTCACTGATTATGTGTTTAGTGCAGGTATGAGTCTAACACTGAGCAGTATACTACTTTCTCCAAGGATGATACTACATTACCAACAGAGAGCAGCATACTACCATCTCCAAGGATGATGCCATGTTACTCACAGAGAGCATCATACTACCATCTCCAAGGATGATGCCATGTTGCCATCAGAAACTGACTGATTTTAACAACCAACTTATCTTCTGTTGTCCATGCAATGGGATGCAATGACAAATGACAGCCTGGTAGGAAGTGGTTGACAAACCACGCAGCTTTGCCAGGGATGGTCTGCATTTATCTCCTCTAAGCTTTCAGATATTGTTAAAGACCTTTTATACTCCTATAGTGCCTTTTTTAGGCAATGACAAACTGATAAACCTACCTACGTAACCAAACCTGTGAAGGAATACTTAACTCAAAAAAAAAAAAAACTACACTTCTACTATTTTTTCCAAAACAATTTTCTACAGATACCACTAACTGATATTACTTCTCTGAGCAATACTTCAATCAATGTGGTTTCACATACAAAACTGTTAGGTGTAACTATTGACAACAATCTTAAGTTTGCCCTACATATCAGCAACATCATAAAAAAAAAAAAAAAAAACTAATCAAAAATTCAGCATGATGTGTGGGCTAAGAAATTAATCTCTAACTCCACAAGAGTAAGTCTTGCCACCACCTATCTCTTAGCCTCCCTTATATCATTAGGTAACATGCATATAAGGAACTCTCTTCTATCTTGAGTATAATGTATGGTCAACTTTATTGCTTGCCTTATATTTTGCTCTTTTTCTTTTATTGTAGTCACAGATAATGCTACTTTGTTATTGTCTTAATATTTGTAACCGTTGTTTAATTTTTTAAAATTCTGTTTAATTTGTACTGCAGAGCTTTTCTCCCCGGCCTCTGTTGAAAATGGTCTCATATCCAGTTGGACTTTCCCAGTAAATAAATGTCAAATAAATAAAATAATTAAATAAATAGCTGAAGGTGGTGCTGCTCAATGCTAGACATCTTAACAAGAAACTCTTGTAGAATGTAGGCATCTGTGTAGTATGGAGATGGAAAACAGACGGTAATGTAGGCATGGTTTAAAGTCATTGAGAGCACCCCAGCAATGAAAGGTTATAATGCCCTTCACACCTTTAGACCAGCTACTGCATAGCAGGGAGCTAACGGTGGAGGAGTGTCAGTCTATATTAAGACTAATCTCACATCTAGACTAATTAAAGCATATGACCCACTGGAACTCATACAAGTGCAACTCACCATAAACAGGATGCCATACCATATCCTTGCAAAATATAGGTCCCCCTCCATGTCACAGAAACCCATACTACCAATCTCAGTGAACTAGAGCCCCTCAACATTCAACCCAATATGATATTTATGGGGGATCTCAATTACCCCTCTATAGAGTGGGAATCTTATACCACTTCTAATGCACAAGCCCAGCGATTCCTAGACTTTGTTAATACCAACAGCCTGGAACAGTTGTTCCATTTTCCTACCAGGGGTATAACCATCCTTGAACTTGTACTCATGAACATGTGGAGCCAGTGTTCCTCACCCATTGTAATATTTTCATTCATCAGATCTGAACATAAGGCAGTATTATTTGAAATAAAATTAAATCTGGGGATCCAGCAAAACCAAAAACCTTTAGGAACTATTCCAAGGCTAACTTCTCTCTACTAAGCAGCACCCTGGTTAAATTCCAAGCACTTCCAAACCCATTAAGCACCATAGTATATGCTGGACTATTTCTGTACAGACATATCGATAGCTGTGTTGACCAGGTTGTGCCCACTTGTATTATGAATAAGACGAACTCAAATGACAAGCCACCCTGGTGGAACCACACTATCAATTGGTTATACAACAAAAGAAAACATTTTGGCTGAGTGTAGGTGGAACAAAGCCATACATACTAAAAATCCCCCTAACCAAACTAAACAGGCAGCTAAGGGGGTTAATTAATACTTCAAAGGCTAAATTTGAAGAAAAAATAGCTTCTTAGGCAAAGGACAACCACAAAGCTTTCTACAGCTATGTCTGTAACCTCTGAGGAAATACACAGCAATGTGCAGAATTATTTTGAATGAAATCACACACACTGAACTGAAGGCCATCGTCAATTTTTGGCTAACTGGTTCAGCTCAAATTTCTCCCCCCACTTCCCCATCCACAGTAGTCTAAAGGAAATACCACATAACACAATCCTCCCAACCATTACTACAGAACAGGTCATTAGTCCATTTTCCAAAGGCAAAAACACTGCATCAATGGGCCCTGATAACATCCCAGGATGTTTAATACATATCATGAAACATGACTTCTCAGGTTCACTTGAATCACTTTTCAACTGGAGCCTTCAGTTGGGTTTTGTGTCCAAGGAATGGAAGATAGATACTGTCATTTCTCTGCACAAAGGAGGTCCAACCACTGATCCAGGTAACTACAGACCCATAAGACTTATCAGTCTCATATGTAAGGCCATGGAAAGAACCATCAGGGACATGATAAATGAGGACATAGATAACCTGCTGGACCCATCACAGTTTGGTTTTGTTAAAGGAGGGTCATGCCTGTTAAATCTAGTGGATTTTTTTTTGAGAGGCCCACCAAAGCATTGGATGAAGGCAGGATTGTGCACACCACTTACCTCGACCTGGCCCAGGCTTTTGATAAAATACCCCACTCAGGCATTATAGCCAAGCTCACTAATTTATGTATAAACCCTTTCATCACCCACTGGATAGCCATCTGGCTCACTGATAGGACCCTGGAGGTCAAAATAGGTGAGGCCACCTCCACCAAGAGGCCAGTCTGTAGTCCCCAGTACCTGAGGGCTCAGTTTTGGGCCCACTCCTTTTTGGCATCTATTTCTCAGAAGTGGAAGCAAATGCTGAAGGTATATGGCTGATTAAGTCTGCAGATGATTGCAAGCTGGGAGTTATCATCATCTCCCTTGCAGACACTAGCATTCTTCAAGGAGGTCTATCTCTGACTAATAAATGGTGCCAAAGCTGTGGTCTTAAACTCAATGCTAAGAAATGCATAATTTTATCCTATAGGAAATCAACCATCCCAGCTAATTACCATGCTGATAATACACCCCTAAGAGCCGACCCAGTGGTCAGGGATCTGGGTATGCATGTAGACAGCAGCCTTAACTTTGACCATCACGTGGCTACAGTGGTGAGGATATCCTTTTATGTTGCCTAACTTATAAGTAAGGGTATGGCATGGCATCTAGGTCAAAAGAGGTTATTTTCCCACTGTACTCCACCCTTATCAGACCAGTCATAGAGGACAATGCTCCCTTTGGTATGCACCTGACCAGGCATATGCAGCAACTAGAATGATCTCAAAGGTTCCTTTTGAAAAGAGTACAAGGCATAACAAACCTGCCTTATGCAGACTGCCTTAAAGCCTTTTTCCTCTACTCAGTCTGTTATCGATTGCTGAGGGGTGATCTATGACTGGCTTACAAGGCATCCTTAAACCACACACTTATGAATCTCCTACAAATTTGTAAGTCAAAAAGTACCAGAAATACAAGATCTAGGGACCTGAGTTTTGTCTTTGACTTAAATAGAACATGCTGGAGTGACAGATATGTGTCCCAGAGACTGCCCCTCCAATGGAACAGGCTTTCCATCCATGTGAAGCTGAGTTCATCTATTATTCAGTTTAAGCACAACCTAGACAAGTGGATGGGGTAAAGGAAATTTACACTGGGCCTGGCACCCATGTTCCTTATGGACAGAAGTAGCTTTTAAATGCCTGGCCCTCGATGGCTTATTTGGATGCAGGACATCATTATTCTTTCAAGAAAACCTGGCTAGGTTTAGAAAGCCCCCTTGGCCATTAGCCTAGTAAAAGTCTGTAAATCTATGAATCCTCACAGCCAAGTCCTTTCTTTACTGACTACTGCAGGCAGTTGCTTTTCAGGCCTTTCAGTATACATTGATTAATTCTAGAGATCACTTTGAAACACTGCATAGAAGGCCCCCTTTTTTTAAATGGCAGGTTTCCTCATCAGTGATATACCCCTAAAAGTCTTAGGGTTACTACACTGACAACTTTTCCATCACAGACCCTTTCTGCCATTTCACTTATGTTAAACAGGATTCACTGAGGCTCTCCATCCCTGAGCAGTGTCAGTATATGTGGGAAAACCTTTTCTGAAGATCAGAAATGAATTTATCCAGCATAAAAGTATCTCTTAGACAATCCCATGACAGCCTCAGTACATGTTCATAGGTAGGTTCATAGGTAGATAGGTACTAGGCTATCTGCCCAAAGGCATTTATGAGCCTAGCTGGAATGTGTTGGCTTTCGCCATCCCTTTAGATTAGTTCCCTGTGCCTCTGTCCAGCAGAGGGATTTTCTAGGTCTTTCCAGCTGTTGCTCTGTCTTCCTGACTCAGCCCACTAGAAACTGGTGGTCACTTGGCAGATTTGTACATTTCTATATTTTAGTATGCAAAACGTGTAGCCTCAGTTTGGGTAGCATAGCTACAAACCAGTTGTCAAACTTTTCTTTTTAATTAAGTACACACATGAATCACTTTTTCACTGAATATATTATTCAGTATGGAAATGTCCTGACAAGCACATAAGTCCTATAATAGTTCTTTACTTGTATACAGATCACGTGATCTGCATTGCCTAACTCCATCCATCAGTATCTCCAACAGGACTCAGATTAGAATTGTTACATTAGTATGACACTAGATTCAGTATGTGGTAGTCTAGGAACCAAACACCCATACATACCTCTTAACTGTCCAGAATTTCACTGGCTAGCCATCATTTTGTATCATATTACTGGGTTGTTCCTCATAATATTGTGGATTTCTGGCAAATCATTAAGGACTAAATTCACTCAATAATGACAGACATTTCAGTTTCAAACAATGCATCCTACACAATATGCATGTTACTGTACAACATATTATGCTAGCAACTTTCTAACTTTATAAGATCAATATTTAAAATCTCTCCCAAATTTTGGTCCTTTGACCTCTCATTTTTTTTTGTCCAGAATTCTTGCCCTAAGAGCTTGAGAAGTTTGTAACCATGGCCTCTGAGAAGACATAATACACTGAATAGCTGTTGTGTAGGTGTGCATAAATACCAAATTCAGGAAATCTTTTAATTTCTGTAACACATCGAAGAAGTCCTGGGATATGCTGACACAAATTACAGCTGTATGATACCAAGCTAAGCACTTGTGAGTAGCCCATTGGATAAGGGAAATTCTCAAGAGGCAACTTCAGAGAAGGACACAAAACTCGGCTGATTCAGAGGTCTGTTTTAAAGCTGATGCTATATGTATGGGTTAAGAACAGTTTTATCTAGCTATTACTTTTCTGTCTTCCACACATCTTCTGGAATGTCATAGGCAGTGAGGTGGTATTCAACATCTAGTAAACTACCATTGGGACGATCTACATCATACTATCTCTCCTGCATGCCCATTAATTGGCATCACATCTGATACCCACATTTCAAAACATAACTCCAGTGTGGATTACATGGTCTACCTCTCCATGAGTTACTTGCTAGCAAACATGACCAACACCTTGTTTCCAGGGTTGGGTGCAGCATTTAGCATTGTCGCCTCACAGCAATAGGTTCTTTGGTTTAGTTCTCAGCTGTGGTGCCTTCTGTGTGGTGTTTGCATGTCCGCCCTATATTCACGTGGGTTTCCTCCCATATTCCAAAGACATGCATCTGGAGCATTTCTCCCCGGGCCTCCACTGAAAATGGTCTCTGTCCCAGTCGGACTTTCCTGGTAAACAAATAAAAAAGAAAAATAAATAAACAATAGGTATGATGATAGTGACAGGAGAACCAATTTAATATGGTTGCATATTGATAATATAGATACCAAAATGTTTGTGTCATTGAAAGCATAATGATAATTTTTTATGGCTTTGGTTTATCTGCATCCATTAAAACATAAAAAACAACTTCCAAAGTGAAAGCTGTTACACATCCTGTTTCTTAGAATATAAATCAAGAAGCATGGTTAGCATTATGTGGTTTGAAGTAAAAAAATCAGAAAAATTAATTTAAAAAGTATATATATATATATATATATATATATATATATATATATATATATATATATATATATATATATATATATAGATATATATATATATATATATATATATATATATATATATATATATATATATATATATATATATATATATATATTTAAACATTGTAACTTATTGGTTTAAATTCACTTTACTTTTTTACTTGATGTATAATGATGTATTGCTAGTGTTACTTGTATCATGTAATTTCAGTTCTGTCATTCTATATCCCTGTAATTTTACATGTAATTTGTGCTGTTTTATTATTTTCTACAGTTGTTTCTCTTATTTTGAGCTTTCTCCCAGGCCTCATCTGAAAGGGATCATTTTTATTTTTTATTTTTATTTCTCTATTTCATAGCTGGATGGACCTTCCTGCAAAACAGATAAGTGTAAATAAAGATAATAACTATATATTGTTGGTCTATAATCTCATATCAGAACTTTATGAATAATTATGATTCAGGAATTGAACTCTTATAACATTAAGGGAACAGCTTGCAGAATCTTCCCCAGGATTCTCAAAAGCTTGCATGGAGTGCAAGATCGGTGCAGTAGCTCAAGCAGGCAATATGTCTGTTGTGCCATCGAGGAACAGCCCGCAGGGGCGTGCACAAGCGCTCCTGCACTAATCTTGCACGACTAAGCCCTGGTGTACAAATCCCCCCTTTTGCAGGTGACATCCATGCAAATGAGGTGATTTTGCAATCCAGGGAGCTCGCAACAGTCCGTGCAAGACGAGTGCTATCTGCAGAAATGTACTTGGTTAGTAACCGAGTAAATTTCTGCAAAATCCAAAATGGAGCTATGACAGCTCCGAATAAAGGCTGCATATCAAGTAGTAAGCATGTCAATGGCCAAGTATAAGGCCATTGGCATTGCAAACAAAACAAAACAAAAAAAAACTTTTAATTTTTTTTTACCCGATCTCGGCTGTTTAAGTGTAGGGCAGCAGCGTGCAAACAGGATCGGGAGGGAAATAATAAAATAAACCTAAAATAAGCATTCTAACTAAAATCAGTATTCTGCCATGCAAGCCAATGGCAGACAGAAGACAACCTGGCCAGTGAGTAGTGGTTGCTAAGGGGGAAGGCTCAGTGTGAGACATTCAGCTATACATTAGCAGGCAATCCTTTGCAAATGAGGGGGAAGGATAGTGAATCCCAGTTTTCCCCAGGATGTGAGTCAGGTCCCAACAGTGTAAGAGTAGGAATAGCTTGGTGCAAGCCTAGGAGGTAGGTGACATCATGGGGTGTGTGTCAGGCATACTGTAAGCAGATTGAAGCCCATTAAACCTGCATAGCACTCTTTACAAAGCCTAAGTGTGTGTGTGCACCATGCACTGGGTTTTACAGGAAGAAAAAAGAAGGTAAACCAGGAAATAGCAGCGGTGTGCACATATGTGCACTCTGTTTGCACAGCGCACACACGGGCTTAAACAGGGAGGCAATGGGAAGGGAAAACAGCAGTAGGAAGGTAATCAAGGTGAACTAGCATAGCTGGCAGGGGAAATGTATCAGAATCAGCCAATTACACAGGCAGCAGAACAGCCCAGCCCAGAACACTACGATAAACTAAGCAAACACCTTCCCCTCTGGTTTTTCCCACACTCTACACCACCGGTGTACACAAGTAGGGACAATTTAACAAACAAACCTACAATATGAGAAGGGCTGCATCAAGCAACATAGAACAACATGTGCAAGAGGCTGAGGGTGGTGAGGATTTGAATGCTGCCGAACAACACACAGTGAGGAGACGGAGAAGAGTGTACAGACCCAGGGTAATCTACCAGGGGCTACATGAGCTGGAGATAGTGGAGTGCTATAGGGTGAACAGAGACCTCCTACAGCAAATTGTTGAGCTGTGCCAGCCACACTTGACACACCAAACTGACCTAGGGGAACCTATCCCAGTGGATACTAAGGTATGTGTAGGCCTAGGTATACTAGCCTCAGGTACCTCCCAAAGCACAACTGGGGATATCATGGGGATCTCACAGGCATCAGCATCCAGAGTATTCCACCAGTTCCTGGATGCCATGTCAGCACATGCCAGTGAGCATGTATATTTCCTCAACACCCGTGAGGTGTTGACCAACAATATGCATCTCTTCCACCAAATAGCAGAATACCCTGGGGTAGTGGGTGCTATAGACTGCACGCACATATGCATCAAAGCACCACCCAGTGAGCAGGGTAGGGCCTACATCACCCGCAGGGGCATCCCCTCGATCAACTGTCAGGTCATATGTGATGCCTAGGGCCTTATAATGAATGTGTGTGCTGGCTGCCCTGGAAGCTTTGACAATTGCCACATATGGCATCTGATGCAGCTATACCAGAAATTTATCACTGGGGATATCCCCTACAGTCATCTAGTGGGGGATGCTGGGTACACACTGGAGCCATGGCTGATCACACCCATCAGAAATACACACACACCTGAACAACAATGCCAGAATGAGACGCGCATAGGCCAGACATATAATAGATTATGTGTTTGGGATGCTCAGGTCATGGTTCCAGTGTCTGGACACATCTGGTGAAGCCTTGCAGTATTCACCAGATACATCTACCCAAATTGTTATGATATTTGCTATGCTACAAAATATGATCCTGTGGAAACAGCTGCAGCAGGAACAGCATGGGGTAGGGCCACACAACACCCTACCAATGCCAAGGCCTGCACAGGTACAGAGTGACCCAGAGGAGGAACAACCTGAGCCTGCCCCAATAGGCAGAAGGAGGCATTGCCAGTATGCCCTGGCCTTGGCAAAGAGGCAATGTATAGTACATGCACTGACACAGTAGGGATCCAGGGAATGACACCTCTCTCTGACTCACACATACATTAAACGGGATGCCAAACATGACACTACCTGTGCTCAACCATGTATAGGGAGTATACTATGTGCATCCAACATAGACAACCCTCCAGCACCATCCACAAGTCTGGCACACCCTCAAGTTAAGTCAATCAACCTACCAATTGCCAAATGGAGTAGAATGTGTTGTTACCTGTAGCTATGGTATGGATGTGAGCATGCAAGGGAATTGAGTGGCTGAATGTTAAGGCAGCAGACAGTAGATACCCATAGTGGCACCATGACATTTGTAACACATACTGGAGTCACCAAAGTAGCCAGTACTACACAGGATGACAAAACCCACTGCAGAAAATGTGCTGAGCGACATGTGTGTCCATATGACCCACACATGCCAGTCAGGATGGTATACATACCCAACAACAGTCTCAGCCAGCAGGACAGGTGTCGACAAACCCAAACAGAGCCTGTGCCATGGCCCCAGAATGATGGTTATGGTTAACCTCCCCCCCAGGCCTACACAGACAGACCACAGCAGGGCAGGCAGTAGGATGTTAGTTTTGAAGGGTAGGAAGTCAGACAATAATATGTCGGGCAACCAAAGCCATGATCTGCAGTACACTGGTGTGCCTCTAGTCAGTATGATAGTTAGCAATACAGAATGAAATGGAGTACCTGACATACCAGTACAGTCATAGCAAATGTGTACAAGTGTCACATGTGCCCCCCCAACCTATATAGTAATGTAAAAACAGTCAGTTGTGCCCCACCCCACAATGCAGAAATGTAGTAACAGTCAAAGCCAAATGATCGATGGATACCCTGCAGAGACAGCATGCTACCTGTCATTGTACAACACAAAGGTCAGCACTGCAGCACAAACTACCTGGACACAATCCATACATTCAATACAGACGGCCATACTGGGCATGCTCACACACTTAGAGAAATGAAGGCAATGTCAGTCAACAACAAACTGAAAGGTCATACTGGGCACCTAAACACATGAAGGCCATGTCTGCAAACACCAGTTGACCAGACATATCTGGCAGTTATCCAACAAATCACTGAAGCCTCCACGATGGATTAGCAGCAACAAACTTTTATTGTGTAAAAATAAAAAACACTTTCACACACACAACAACAAGTGCGCTTCATCAGGTTACATATCTGGCAGTTGCAGTTGTTAGTGCAGACACTCGTCAGTATGTACCACTCATGCCTTGCACACACAGTGGAAAGGAATACAGACATACATGTCAGGACAACTATAATAAGCCAAAAGTAGATGTACATAGATGTGTGGAAGAGGGTGAATATGACAAGGAGCCATCCAGGCCTGTCCCACCCAGCACACAGCCAAAGGGCCCCAAACACATGAGGTGCAGATGTCACTCACTGCAGATACTAGCCACCAGTATCTGTCAGCATTAGAGACTATGTGGAGCACATGCCAGCTGTGCAACATAACTGTACAAGGAAGTAGTCATCTAGCAGCTGTATACACATACCTGTGACATATGACTCCGTGTGTGCCCGCTTGTGGTGTGTCAACTCCTAGATGAATGGGTTATGGCACATGCACACACTGCTATCCCCATAGCCCTACTATGACAAGCTTGCTGAGGTCATCCAATGTGAAATACACCTTTGGGAGAACTGTCACCCAGTAGTCTCTGTGGTGTGTCCCATAACTGTGTACTGCTGTAGTGTGATAAAGTAGTTAGGTAGGAGTTCTAACCCCAGAAGTGGCAAGTGGCTGTCTGACCCTGTCTGTGTAGAGCGCAATGCTTTTTAGGGTACTCACACTCCTTATAATTCATATACTCAACTTTGGCAAGGCTGCTGATGTCACCCACTTTGAAATACACCTCTGGGAAAGTTGTAGCCCAGTGATCTCCGTAGCACGTCTTGTAACTGTGTACTGCTGTAATATAATAAAGTAGTTAGGTAGGTGTTCTAATCCCAGACATGGCAAGTGTGTGTGTGTCTGTCTGACCCTGCCTGTACAGACAGCAATGCTTTTTAGAGTAATCACACTCCTTACAATTCATGTACTCAACTTTGGCAAGGCTGCTGATGTCACCCACCTATAAATACACCTCCGGGAAGGTTGCAGCCCAGTAATCTCCATAGCATGTGCCATAACTGCGTATTGTTGTAGTGTGATTTAGAACTGTGGTAGGGGTTCATCCCCACCCATGGCAGTTCTGGTTGTTTTGTATGTGTTTCAATGTCTGTATATGGAGCAATGCATTATAGGCTAGTCACATTCAGTACATTTCGAATGACCTACTTTGACAATCCTGCTGATGTCATTCATTGTGAAAGCTGATGTCATTCATTGTGAAATACACCTTTGGGCAAGGAGTTCTCTAGTAATCCCAGTGGTGTGTATAACAGCTTCATGCTGTAGTGTGATATAGACCTCTGTTAGATGTTCTATACCCACATATGTTGGTTGTGGATGTTTTGTGTGTGTCACTGTCTGTGTAGGGAGCAATGCATTTTAGGATAGTCACACACAGTACATTTCAAATGGCCTACTTTGGCAATCCTGCTAATGTCATTCATTGTGAAATACACCTTTGGAGAAGGAATTATTGAGTAATCCCTGTAGTGCGTACTATAACAGCTCTATGCTGTAGTGTAACATAGACCTCTGTTAGATGTTCTATATCCACATATGTTGGTTGTGGATGTTTTGTGTGTGTCACTGTCTGTGTGGGGAGCAATGCATTTTAGGCTTGTCACACTCACTACAATTCAAATGTCCTACTTTGGAAATCCTGCCAGTGTCATCCAATGTGATATTCACCTTTGGGGAAGGTGTACTCTAGTAATCTCTGTGGCATGTACTATAATTGCGTAGTGTAATAAACTAGTTAGGAAGGGGTTCTACTCCCAGACCTAGCAGGTGCGTGTGCGTCTGTGTGTTTGTAACATGTATCCGAGGTGGTTGTGGGTGTGTAACACCTGTAGCCAATCTGGAGTGGGTTTTGTATATTTCTTATATGGTGGCCCTACTATACACAATGCCCACCGTAAAGGGATAACAGATATGAAATAGCTGAGAGGCCTGGGTGCAAAGCTATACCCATACATGTGACATCAAGGCCAGGCAATCACAATTAGCAACCCCAGTATTACCCAGAGCACACTCTCAACCTATGTCTCATACACACACACACACACACACACACACACACACACACACACACACACACACACACACACACACACACACACACACACACACACACACACACACACACACACACACACACACACACACATGCCTAGGCAACAGCCAATATGTGGGTAGTACACTGCATATTGGCCACTGATAGTAACTATGGGGTGATAGCTGTGGGCTACAGAGGGCATGGCACCCTGTCCATCTGTCCAATATGCACATACATGCAGACAGTGCACCTTCCCCATGTTCCCCAATGGACACCTAAAACACCTGTGGTGCCATCACATGTGACCCACAAAGGACATACCATGCCTGACAACATGCCCTGTATTGACAGATGACACTGACACCAGGGAATGCCATTTGCATGCTATCAATGTAGGTGCAGGGTAAACCTGCTGCCCATTACCAATTCCCGCCACAGGTGGGCAAGACTGGCACATCTGATGATAATCTGTATTCACAACATGGGCCAGACACCCCAGGTACAGTTCTACATGTCACTGTACATGCATGTGGGAGGTGTGCACATCCCAGTCACCGTCCATGTCATGGAGTAAGGGACACATACATGACAAGAGATGCACAGCATTGGCACACACAATAGTCACCCAGGTGAATGGATGGGGGATACAATGCCCACCTGTGTGGACAAATGCAGAAACTACAGTCCTGAGCCACAATGCAGACTATCATCATGTGGCATGATGCCAAGGTATACCCATCACCTAGCCTTGTACAGCCATCTGGAACAGTCGACCACCACACACCCGTGCAGACATGCACCCATGCATGTCAGTATTGGCACCCTGTGTGTTTGCGTGTGTGTGTTGTCTGGTGCATATGTTCTCATCGACACTCCATACAACCCCCATGGGCATACTGAAGCATGCTGTCTGATGTCAGACATCTCCCCATACCCTTTGCCCGGGTTCCTATTGTGTGATCGAAAATTGTAAACGGCGAACGTGTATTGAGTGAACCCGATTGGTTGAAACATCGCATGCGTAACATGGAAATTGCCGTAGGGAATATTTTCCCTTTACTTCAATGCAATGTAGTGTGATCTCAGAGTAGGAATATTTAAGTAGCGGGGGTGGGGGGGGCACAGCGTTTAGGTAAGTATAGTTTTTTTATTTTTATTTTTTTTATTATATTTTCAAAATTTCAAACATTGCTCATATGGTGTCGACCATATGGTGTTCGATGTTTGAAACTTTTGAAAATGTAATATAGACCCCCTTTGCCCATACAACCCACATGACCCATGTGGTGCATGTCATACCTGCACAGTGATGTGTTGTGCCAATCCCACTACTGATGAGTTGTAATCCTGGCCATGCGAAGTGTGTCAGTGTGTGTGCATCCCTGTGAGAGTGTGGCTGTGTTGATGCTGGCACCTGTTCATGCAGACAGGCATGTGTACATCACCTACCGTATAGCTACCATATCCCTGTTGCAGATGCCAGTCACCATCACATATATGTTCTGAGGGTTCCACAACAGATAACCCATGTGGCACATCAAATAACTGCACAGAGCTGTGGTAGCACTACATAGTCATCAGGGGTTTGATACCCTGTACTGGTAGGTGTGTGACACAAACACGCTTAGGTTTTATTCTCCCACCAGTCCCTGACTTGTCTTTGCCTCTGTCTGCCTCTCCCACTCCCTCTCTGGTGGATGTGGAGATCTACACCTGCTTTGCATGGCAGAAGCATGTCTATTTTAAGTGATGCTCATGATCAGCTGATGGCCTCTGCATGAATTGCAGCCATTTCCTAGCCGATTGCATGTGGAACAGCTGTGGTAACATTCCCATAGCCAGTTGCATGGAAATACACTCCAAAATCTAGGAACATTATGCTGGTGTTGGCCCTTTTCATTCACTGTGAGCAGGAACTAGATCTGATGTTTGGCAAACAGCATCTCAGATGGATTTGGGATTTACCTCTAACAGCATACATTGTGGAAACAGGGCAACACACAGGAGGGGGATATGCCTGACCTGATCACGGACTGTAAGTGCTGCTATACTGCATTTGGAGTACTGTTGGTTTAACAGTGTGTGTGTGGATATGACCACCCTACATGTCTCAATACCTGCCATGTCTGTTCCATGTTTATGAGGAATCCCATTCTGCAGGGTCATCTGCAGACAGGGCATTGGGTTGTGCCTTTGGTTTCACGTGTTACCAATGGAGCATCTATCTGTGGACTGCAGAAGGTAGTGTGAGGATTGCAGTCTGTAGATGTTGAAAGCCGTAACATTTACTGGCTTCATATCGCTCATAGGACATCTGTTGCAACAAACCATGTTACAACAGTAAATGTATGAGGTTATCATAGCAACATGTCATTATTGGCCCTGTGTATGTGCTTCCAGACACAACTCTATCAACCTGTGTACATATTTCATGCATGAAGTGGTGCATATGTGCTGTATACCATAATTAGTGTCATCATATCTGATAACAAGCCAGTGAGATATCAGACTGCTACACATGTTATGTACAGTAGAGGTTATAATTAATGACATAACCTGGACATTCTGGGGATGTTTGTACAGTACTGAGGTCTGTGTACGCATGGTAAATGTCGACAGTGTGTGTATTGTTAATATGTACTTTAGCCTGTGTACAGACTATGGTAGATGTCATTGTTCTAGGTCCCATCCTATCTGATGTTACATGCTGCTCCACTGTATGGTACCGTATTGGCGTACATGTTTGTAGGGCCATACACACACATGTCCCATACCACAGACAGCCGTCAGACCAAACTGTGTAACAGCCCAGTATATGTAGGGTCAGTCTGTGAGTGGCACATATGAGGATGGTTTCGAACAGATAGTCCATATACTGTAATATTATGCTAGCTTAACATATGTCGCTGTGTTCACATTAGTTGTGGTTATGCACTTTCACACAGGTGTATCTTACCCTGTGCTGTGATGCCCCTGTAGAGTCTGCTATATATGCAGTTTCATGTGCATTCCCTCATAGGATATGTAGACCAGTGTTGAGCCAATCTGCCTGTAGCCTGCACAGTGCATTGTTACTTGTCTAGCAGCTTAGTGTACTTACCCAGTCAGATGTCATGTGCAGATACCTGCCAGATGTACTGCTGCTGGGTCTCCCTTAACAGTCATGTATGTCAGCCAAAGCAGTGGTATGCTGTACAGATGTATGTGAATTACTAGTGGGTAGTATGTGGCCATGGCACCTCTGTACCAGCGGTTGTTATGTGTCAGGCCAGACAGGCGTTTGTGAATGCATAACCTATGGTAGCAAATGTATTCCAGTCGTTATGTGTTATACCCATCTACATGGCTGTCTATATCCATATTGTCAGGCATGGTACACATGTTTAGCACTAAGGGGTTATGTGTATACCTCTGGACAGTACAGAGTGTGTCAGAATGTCCACATATATTGGCCAATATCTCTGCTGCAGTCCACAGGGGAATTATGTGCTAGCAGCGGTACTTTACTAAGATGTCCTTAGGATGTCTGTCAGTAGGCAATGGCACACATGTTATAAGCAGATGTGACTTCCAACACACACCATGTCTGTGAAGACAATCGCACTGACAGTAGCAATAGTCTACTAATATGCCTGCTATACATACCTGACATCCCCTTGCACTACGACTTTGGGACTATAGAGGCTGGGGTAGGGCTACACTCCATGTCAAGTATAAATGGTGGAAATAAATGTACATATTATTATCCAGATAACCTTATATATATATATATATATATATATATATATATATATATATATATATATATATACATATATACATATATATATACATATATATATACATATATATATATATATATATATATATATATATATATATATATATGTATAATTACATGTGTAGTACTTCCAATCACTACTGTCATGGCAACCGCCTACTCTAAACCCCTACATCATGTGGGCGTGCTCCCTTTACATTGCCTGTGTGATGGGCATCCTTCCTGTGTTTGGGCATCAGTGTTAACAGACAGCAGGTACCAATACCTCTTACAGGAGAACTGGCACACTCAGGGCAGCTACATATTTGTAGGAGGTTCAGGAACTGCAGACAGAGTGTGAGTAGAGTTTTGTTATGCTTTGTATAGTGTTCATAGGGTTCATAGGTTAGTACTAGGCTAACTGCTCTTGCAAGCCATTTTAAGCCTAGCCAATTATCCCTTGTGAGATTCAAACCCTGCACCTTGTGTTTGTAAGGTAAACACCTTAACCATTAGGCCACCCTCCCATCCCTATAGTATAGTACTGGTGTTACAGGGTGTGTGTGTACATACTACTTTACCTTGGAGTGCAGCCTGTCTGCATAGCTGTCAACTGTGGGCCTATCCTCTTGGTGGTCAGAGGTTTGCCTATCATGTGTTGTCTGTCCACCACACAGGTCCTGTGTCAGATATATCACTGGCAGTGTGTGTGTGTTGAGGGCTATCACTACATGGCTACATCCATTTCCGTTTCTAACCTCACTTCCCTGACTAAGGGTATGTTGCAGACTATCCTGTAACACCAGCCACTTACTTAGTGTATGGCAACAGTTCTCTACATTTGTGCCTGTGTTCCAGCCTCTGTCCCCCATCTACATACCAAGCTTTGCACATATGACATGCTGTTGGGGGTTGTTCTGTAGTGGGCTGTGAGTATATCACACTGCCATTGCTGCCATTAGTCCACTGCTGTTGTATCCCCCACACATACGGTGGGGCTGGGGTCATATATGTGTGGGTGTCACCTACACAATACATGTGTGCTCTTATGGACTCCAGAGGCTAGTGTATGTAACAGTGGTATATGGCCCTGTATTATTGAGTCTGTGGGGGGGGGCACCATAATTGACCTAGGCTGTTAAAAAATGTGGGGGTATCAGGAATGAGCTGCCGCAAGGTATCTGGATGTACAGTACCGTATACTTCACCTATATTTACATCACTTACATGAATTGGTGTGCTGCAAGCCTACTGCCTCCTGCCATACAGGCTGTTCTGTTTGTCGGTGTGCTCGTGATGGTGTCAGTTATGCCTTGTTATGTAACAGTTACAACCCATTTGGTCACATGACGTCTTTACCACCTAGTGATTTTGTACAGAGTGTAGATTAGATAGAGGCTGCTGAACTATACACCTACATTACATACTGTTGATTGTTTGGTATCCTTTGGTCCAGTCTGTCCTCACTATTGTACAAATTGAAGGGCTTGGCCTGGACAGCAACAGTTGTGAACCTTTCCAGACTACTGTATTAGTATAACTGTTTCACAGTTGCATTACTCTGTTTATATGGATGTCAGTGTCTGAACAGCTATATGACATGGCGTATAGAACTATAATAGTACACAAATAAACATTTTCCATTTCTGCATACCTGTGTGTTGTGTTTTTTCCTATGACCTCTCTGCGGGTATATGTTGCAGGCAGCGAATGTCATTTGTATGGGTGGCCCATGCAGTGTCCAGTTGTTCAGGTGTTAACTGTAGGCATAGTGGCTGTTCCATACTGTGTGCACCTTCTGCATATGTATCTTACTGTACATATATCTGCATGTGTATGTGTAGTCACATGTATATCTATATATGTATATATATATATAGATATATATATATATATATGTATATATATATATATATATATATATATATATATATATGGATCACCTTCAGATGCCCGAAATTTTTCGCCGACACACAAATCACCGACACCAAAAGACCGACAACAAAAATACCGACAACAAAAAACACGAAAACCATTACACCAACACACTACACGTAAACAACACAGTACACTACATAACATATCCACTATCCCTAACCCAAACCCTAACCCTAAGGTCCAACACTATATATATATATATATATATATATATATATATATATATATATATATATATATATATATATATGTGTGTGTGTGTGTATATCTGTATCTGCATATCTGTGTCTGTGCATCTGTATCCTGTGTATGTTGATGGCTTCCACATTTTACAATTCCTATGGGAGCCAGACGGTACCACATGATATGTTAGCAATACCAGCCTGACATCATACATGTGGGATGTAGTACTGTTAACATCTTGTGCCCATGTCATGTGAGGTCCTGGTCATGGGATCCGCAACACTTGGTAGTGTATTGCAGGCTGGACATGTTTGGCTGTGGGGGTGGGATGCCTATTCGTACAAGACATATAGTGTGTGAGGCCTCTCATCCCCATTAGCGGCGCATGTGGACATATGTGTTTTTGTTAATCTGCCATTGCTATTTACAGATGTATGGTCATATATACATATATATATATATATATATATATATATATATATATATATATATATATATACATATGTATATATATATATATATATATACATATATATATATATATATATATATATATCTGCTTACGTATATATAACTATGTCCGTATATATACCTACATAGATATATATCTGCATACACATATGTAACTTGCTATGTATATGTAGACATATAGGTGTAGAAACATATATGCGTCGATGTAGGCATTTGCATGTATATATGTTCATATATATTAATATATATATATATATGTATATATTTTTAGAAAAAAAAAAATAGATACATATATATATATATATATATATATATATATATATATATATATATACATATATAGATATGTTGTATCTGTTTAGATATTAATATATTTATACACACATACATCTAGATGTTGGTATACATTCTCTGTACTGTTGCATGCCTGGACTGGCGGTTATGTTTCTGAAAACATCCAATTTATTTATATCTGGCATGGCTTAGTGGTAAATCATTTTGTCTATGATCTGCAGGATCCTGGGTTTGAGCTTTGCAGAGGCTGTTTATTTTGTTACTGGGCAGAACATGGTCTGTTGGATACAGAGTGGTTAAGGCACTTTAAAACAGTTGTAAGCGGGTTTGCATGGGTTTGCGTGGAGCTAAGCAGTATTTATTTCCAGTTACAGTTTCTTACACTCAGTTAGCTTCTACTTTGCTTAATCTGTGTAGGCAATGCTTACCTCCACGCAAATGCACTTAAACATGCTTACTAGTGCTTATTTGTGCTTAGACCTGCTTACTATTGCCTTATTCATTATGACACTGACACTTCACATGTGCATTTCTTGCAGTACTCCAGTTCATACATATATGTTTTTTTCGTGGGTTTTGCAACATAAATATTGGTTATAATGTGCTTTGCCATGTAAAATAGATTGTACTGCAGTGGGACTCAAACCAGGAATGCCTGCTTGTTTGATGAATGCTCTGCCCACTACACTGTTGCTGTGCTGCTTAATTTGAATATATCTTCCTTGTTATCCTCTTCAGCCTTTTAAGCTGCTTTAACTGTAGCTAAGCGATGGGCACACCCACACACCTATGGTTAGCTGTACTCGGATTTTTAAAATAAAAATAAAGGGGTTTCTTCAACTGATTTTTATGTACTGTTGCTGTTCTACACATGGGTGACTGTTGGTGGGGATATGAGGACACCTATGAGCAATCTCACTCATTTCTTAACACCTTCTGCTGTTCTGAATTGCAGGGGCATGTTTATTCTGAGAGATCTGCTCTCAGACATGCCCCCTGCACTCATACACCCTCCGTGTATGCCTAGGAGCTCGGGCAGTGTGCCTTGTTAATATGCATGATGCACTGCTGTCCTGCTCCTAAATGGGCGCTTCCGTGCAAGACTAAGCTAGTTTTGCACTGAGGATTAGTGAATCCAGGGGCTTGACCGCAGAGTACTTATCTTTTACTTCTTACCAAAGACTCATAAAGTGTGACAGAAGCCATGGAGAATGAGAACAGTTTCTTCCAAAGAATGCCATTAAGAGTTGGACTTTTTTTTCCATCTAACATTCAAAGATCAGCCTCCTACTTTTGTAATATTAACATTTATTGGACAATTTAAATGATTTATTTTTTAGTCAAAGAGCATGTACTTGGCAACAGTAGATGGAAAATGCTTTATATTTCCATACAGCACTGATAGAGTTAGATAATGCTATCAAATCAATTAAGGAATATGCTAGAAGTACTGGATTTTGGTTATTTCACAATTACTCCCCTTTCAGTTGTTGGTATTATATACAGACTACAGATACTGCAATAAGGGCAACATTTCCTCCAAGCTGTTCTTAACTATTGATGGAAAGATTTGAAAGTGAACATATTCATAGTTCAGAATTTTAATGCTCTATTCCTGTACTACTGTATTGCTGGTGACCTATTATTTATAGTCAGAAGAAATATTATACAACTACAACACTTTATGAATACTCTGAATGACAATGATTTGGACATTTCCTCTGCATGAGTAATTCAGATAAATGAATATGATACAATATTTGGGTTAACATCATAAAATAGTAATGGATTAAACAACTGTAAGTTATGCTTAACAAAAGCTTTTCCAATGTAATATTTTCTTACATTCCTGCAGTGAACACTGATCTAGTTTGATAATTTATCTTTGTTTCATTACACATAATTAATCAGAATCAAATTTCTGTACATCATTGGCAAAATCCACTAAAGTCAAGTCTGTGGCTAAAACAGCTACCCAAGCCAAAGACAATCACCTGGCCTTTTTTAGCTATGTTCATAGTATCAAAAGCACAATGCAGCAATGCACTGAGCTGACTGTGAAAGATGTTACTTACCCTGAGGCTGAAGAAACAGCATATCTACTGGTTGATAAATGCAGCTCTAACCTTGCCCCCCTCTACCTTTAGTCTGTCCCTAGAATTATATCTGAATCTGGTTTGTCTCCAATCACTATCAAAAGCTACAAATATTGCAGCAATGGGGCCTGACAATATCCCTGGATGCATCTTGCATGCAACTCCAACCATAGTAGAAGCTAAAATTCCCACCATCTGGAAAATATCCTATGTAATCCCCTACTGAATTCTCCAATTATAGGCCAATAGCTATACCACTTGCAAAGATTATGGAAAAATGTATTCATAGACAATTCATGCACCACCTAATCCAAAAATACTTTATGGCAGACACTCAGCATGGCTTCCATCCTCATCATACTAACACCATAAACCATAATCGCAACAATAATTATATATCCTCAGCCTCTTTTGGATCTTTCAAGGCATCGATATGGTTGATCACCAACTTTTAATCCACACCCTGCAAACATTCTGTCTAGATACTGGAGCCCTCCAATGGTTTCAATCCTACCTGAATGGTCGACAGCAGGCTGTCCTCTGGCAGAACAGACTCTCTATCTTCTTGGAGTAACCACCAGGTACCATACTAGAGGGGGCTAGGTTGTTGCTGTTCTCCATGCTGACCTTTATACTGTATACCCAAAAGTCAGTCTGTATCCATATGCTGATTGATGACTCTGATGATTTGCTCCACACATCTCCAGTAGTTATAGTCAGCTACCCAGACCACCTTTAATAGAATAGAAAACTGGATTTCTGAACATCGTCTGCTCCTAAAACCCAAAAACAGTAAAATGCTGTTATTTTCACCAACCATAAAATCAAATGATGGCACAATAATCTCCCCTGACCCATCTACAAAACTATTAGGTGTCATCATAGACAATAATCTCAAATTTGACCTACATGTTAACCAAACTATCAAAACCATCAATGAAAAACTAGGGTCACTTTACAGAATAAAAGCCTTCCTAACCCCTCCAGCTAAAATTGCACCTTCTTTCAGCCCTTCTGTATGCATCCTCTACTCTCGAATTTGAACAAGACTGTCCTTAACAAACTCTCAATTTACTACAACCACATTGCCAGGTTTGCCACTGGGCTGCCTTTTAGGACACATCATTGCATCAATCTAAATCAGCTTGGTTGGCTTGAACTACCTAGCCTAATCCAGTATAACCAACTGATTATGGCCTATAAAATCCTCTATAATCTGGACAATACCCTGCACTTAAAAATATTATCACCCCTATAACAATCCGATCCTCTAACAAACTACTAATTCAGACTAGCAAAATTAATAACACAGCCGGTGATTCTTCCAGCTGATATTACCTTACTTTCCACCTTAGGTCAATTTAAAACTAGACTCAAACAACATTTGTCACTTAACTGGCTATGTCAATGTATCAAGCCTGGCTAACTCCGAATGTGTAAAATCTGTTAACCAGTTTACTGTGTAATTTAATTTAATCCTGACTTGTGCACAGGACTAACTTTAACCTGTGGAACTTGTTTAACTTGCTTGCTTATGTAATCTCTGTAAATAATCTGTTTGTAATATGTAATGCTGGTATTATGTAATGCTGTATCTACTATCCTGGTCAACAAATGTAAAATAAAAATAAAATAAAAATAAATCTTAAATAGCATGAAGCATGATTTAGCCAGCACCCAACAAAACTGCTCAATCTCAGGCTCCATACAGGTTTTGTACCTGCAAATGGAGAACAGCTACAGTCATTCCACTGCATAAGAGAGGACCTTACTCAAACCCAAGCAGTTGCATACCTATATGTCTCCCCAGCCACATTTGCAAAGCCATGGAAAGACTTATCATGGCGCTAATCAATAAGGACATAGTGAAACTCCCAGCAATGGACCTGTTTCAGTTTGGATTAGTCAAGGGCAGGTCAGCTTCATCAACCTGGTGAACTATTTTGAAAAGGTCTCCAAAGCAATGGATGAAAGTAAAAAAAGTACTTACCACATTCCTCAAACTGATCTAAGCTTTTGACACCATCCACCACAGGCATAGCAGAAAAGCTAACTAATCTGAAAACAAACCCCTATGTCACCTGATGGATTGCCAACTGGCTCACAGGTAGGATGCAAGAAATTAAAATAGACAAAGTTACCTCCACAAAGAGACCAGTTACCAGTGGAATCCTACAGGGTTCTTTGCTGGGAGCTCTCACCTTTGGCATCTTTTCTGAACTAAAAGCCACTACCAAAGAGCTGTGGCTGATTAAGTTTGCAGGTGACTGCATTCTAGGAGCAGTCATAGAATCCTCAAATGATCTAGCCATCCTGCAGGAAGATTTGCCCCAAATAAACATCCAGTGCAAAAATGATGGACTGAAACTAAATGCCAGAAAAATGCATTATCATATCCTTAGGGATGTCATCTACCTCAGGGAACTACCACATTGACAATACACCCCTTAGAGTTGACCCTTAGTATTTGGAAACTTATGTGGACACTATTAACTTTCAACCAACATATGCCCATTATCATAAGAGAATCATTGTTCCTCTTTACTCAGCCCTTATTAGGCCAATAATTGAGTATAATGCCCCCTTTGTCATGTATCTGTCCAGACACATGCAACAACTGGAATACCCACAGAGATACTTTACTAAAATGATACAAGGCCTAAGCAATATGGCCTAAATGGACCCACTTAAAGCCCTGTCACTAATCTTCGTATCCTACAGCCTGCTAAGAAGTGACCTCTATCTGGCATACAAGTCATTCTCTGACCCAATGCTGATGAATTTTCTGCACATCAACAAGTCAAATGGCATCAGAAATACTTGTAGGGATCTAAACCTCTTTGCCAACATCAAGAGAATGATTTGGAGGAACAAGCTTATCTTGCAGTGGATACCACTGTTCTGGAGCAGACTCCCCATCCATGTAAAACAAAGCTTGTGCCTGTCCATATTTGAGTGCAGCTTGGAAAACAGAACATTTACAACATGACTGTTCCCTGTCTTTCTAATGGTCAGAGGTAGCTCATAAATGCGTTATCCCATGCATAGGTCCCATCAAATAATCTATTGTCTGATCCCAGTTATTCTCACTAGGTGGAATATATAAATAATTTACCATGGGCTAGGTAAGTCCAATCTAACACCAAATGGAATAGGTTGATTTGAGTATCAAAAGGAAAATTGCCTAGGCTTAAAATGGCTCACAAGACAGCTAGCCAAGTACGTAGCTCTGAACCTATAAGAAGTAAAATACGCCCTATATTTAAAATGCTTAGCTCACAAAAAATGCATGAAGTTGTCCAGAAATATTTATTTATAGACACTTGTGATATATAAATATTAGGTTGTGAATATTAGCCAAAAGCCAGTGCATTAATTTATCTGCTCTAGCTACTTTTAGTTGTTTAGTGAACGTCTTGTAATCCAGTTTTATCCCTATTACCTTAAGAACATTGATCCAGTTTGCTGCGGTAATTTGATGAAACCTCATCTACCTTACTGTATTTCTTTGAATGTAGCCTATGTAATATCACACAATTAAAGGCTGACACAGAGGTCATAAGGGATTTTTTTACTAGTAATTAAATGGAGGACTAGACAAAAGCATTACCTAGTCAGTTTGAAGAAAATCTGGATAGTTGAAGTGTGTCTCTAGAAGTTACTGGGAGGCAGCTGACATATTTCATAATCGTACAGAGGCATTCTCACTGCAGTGGTAGGTTTATGAAGCAACATATTTTATCACTGTGGTGGGTGAGGAGCAGTTATGAATCTCCCCTAGCCAGAATCTCATTTACCTTGTCAATGACTGAGAATGTCTTACCAAAACATGCTTTGTCAGCACATAACTCAGTACAACTAGAAATAAGATCTTCTGATAGCCTAAATACTTTCAGTAGAAATACTAAAATCATAGGTTCATAGGTTCATAGGTTCAGACTAGGCTATCTGGCCTAGGGCATTTATAAGCCTAGCCAGAGTGTGTTTGGCTTTCGCCATCCATTTTAAATGAATTTTGCTATGCCCTTTTTCGAGGTTAGTATACTGTGCCTCTGTCTAACAGTGACACAGAAGTGATACCCGGGGTAATCCTACTATCTCCCATCCACTAATCAAGATTCCTCTTGAAGAGAGTCAATGAGGGACTCTGCCTAACCTGGACTGGGATTTTATTCCAGAGTGAAGAGAGCCTCTGGGTTATGAATCTGTCCCTCCAGCATGTCCTATTTATTTCAGTGCTGAGGATCAAGTCTCTCGAGTGCGTAGCTCGATGGGATTTGGATTTTCTGAGGTGCAGCATGTCCATTAATTTCGAGCTGGACATGGCTTTATACGTCAGGCACAGATCGCCACTGAGCAGGTGGTATGCCACTGAGTAGAGCTGGAGTTTCTTTAACCGGGCAGCATATGGCATCTGTTTGAGCCCTTTGATCCTCTTGGTGAGGTACATTTGGGGTCTTTCCAGTTGCAGCAGGTGTCTGGTAAGGTACATCCCAAAAGGGGCATTGTACTCAATTATGGGCCTGATGAGGGATGAGTAAAGAGGCACGATGACCTCCCCTGATCTAGATGTGAATCCCTTCATGATTAGGTGAGCTATATAAAATGTTTTTCTAACCACTTTGGCCTTGTGGTTGTCAAATGAGAGATTGCTATCAACTTGGGTCCCCAGGTCCCTAATTACTTCTTCCATACTTAATGGATTACCACCTATGTGGTAATTTGTGGGCACTTTGTTTTTGCCAAAGGGGATGACTATACACTTTTTGGCGTTTACCTTGAGGCCATGGCTCTGGCACCAGTTGTCTGTTTCTATGAAGCCCTTTTGTAGGATGCTTGTGTTGGCTGGAGAGTCAATTATGGCACCCAGTTTGCAGTCATCTGCGAACTTGGTCAACCACAGTCCTTCCTTGTTAGCCTGTACCTCCGAGAAATATATACCGAACAAGAGAGGTCCCAGGACTGAGCCTTGTGGGACGCCACTTGTAACTGGTTTGGAGTCTGACATGGATCCAGCAATTCTAACCATGTGGGTTCTGTCGTTGAGCCAGTTTGCAACCCATCTAGTGACACAGGGGTTTATATTTAAGCTGGTGAGCTTATCTATAATGTCCGAGTGGGGTATTGTATCAAAGGCTTTTGCAAGGTCCAGGTAGGCTGTGTGGACAACCTTCCCCTCGTCAATGGCCTTGGTGACTGTTTCAAAGAAATCAACCAGGTTTAAGAGGCAGGATCCGAACTGGGTAGGATCCAGTGTCTGTAGGTCCCCAATATCTTTATTTATGATGTCCATGATGATCCTTTCCTGAGCTTTGCAGACCAAGCTAGTCAAGCTTATGGGGTGATAGTTTCCAGGATCCGTTGAGGCACCACCTTTGTGGAGAGGGACCACTGTTGCTGTACGCCACTCTTTGGGTACATATCCTGTAGTAAGGCTGAGACTGAACAGTAGTTTTATGTTTGGGTTTAGTTCTTCTTGGAGTTCATGTAGGACGCAGCCTGGGACACTGTCTGGTCCCATTGATGCTGTGTTTTGCTTTGGAGAGGTGGCTCTTACCTGAGCATCTGAGATGTCAGGGGCAGCACTCTGCTGGGATAGATATTTGCCCTTTTGGTGGGGAAGGGGGAAGTTGGCACTGAACCTGTCAGCTAGGATGTTGACAATGTCTGTGGGTTCGGTGTATTTTTGTCATTTTGGACTAATTCTGAGCATATCTGGGAATTCCCACCCAGGTTCCTAACATAACTAAAGAAAGCCTTGTGATTATCCTTAGTGTCCTGTGCAGTTTTTCTCTCGAAGCTGGCCTTAGACGATTTTGTGAGTGCCCGTAGTTTTTTGCTAATACTGATCAGAGATGCCTTCCCTTTTTGGGATTTTGCTCTATCATGTAGTAGCTTCCTCCTTCTATTGTATAGTATGTTTATGGCTGGGGTCCACCAGACAGGACGCCTAACTTTGGAGGATTGGGTCTTACTTTTATTTGGGATTGCATGATCCATGCATTCCTGAAGGTGTTCATAGGATGCGTTTATAAAGGATTCTGCGGTCTGGACCATATTTTCCACAGGCCCGGGGGCTTTGAAGGATTCCACCTCAGTTTTGAGGAGTGTGAAATTTGCTTTAGAGAAGTTTTTCACTGTGGTTTTCTGGGCAGGGGCTGGGGTCGGGATGTGAATATCTAGTGAGATTAGTTTATGGTCTGATCTTACCAGTGAGGGATACACTTCTGGTCTAGAGCATAGTGTCCCCATGTTGGTAATGATCAGGTCCAGTATGTTTTCCCCTCTTGTGGGAGTGGCAACAAGTTGTTCCATAGCATTTGAGTTTCTAAATTCTAGGAACCTTTGGGCTAGGGTGTTGGAGCTAGAGTAATGCTCCCAGTCTATGTTAGGGTAGTTGAAATCGCCCAATATAATGGTGTTTTGAAGAGACCTTCATATTTTCCAGTGTTCTCAGGAAGGCCGAGTGGGGTTCCTGAGTTTGGGAGGGTGGTCTGTAGCAGGCTATAAACTGGAAGGCAGTTTTACCCACTGTTAGTTGCACATGGATAGTCTCTGATGCTTCGTGCTGTGCCACCAACCTGGAGGTGTGGGTATATTTGACAAATATTGATACTCCCCCTCCCTTAGTGGTTAGGTCCAAGTTTTGGGGCCGAAAAACATGGTATGAGGTATAACCTGGTAGTGATGGGGTGCTCTCAGGAGCCTTGAACCAGGTTTCTGTTACTGCACAGATATTGATGTTCTCCATGCTAAGGAGAGTTTTGAGTGCATGCATCTTGAGGTTTAGACTTTTGGCGTTGAGTAGCATTAGTCTTAGTTTCTTATCCCTTGTGATACCTATGGAGGTGGGTTTGTCTTTTGAGCCTTGCCTAAAAAAGGCACTATTGGGGTGGCAAGAGCCTTTGCCAAAATCCGAAAGCCCAGGGGTGACAGGTGCAAGCCGCCCCTAGCGAAGCATCGTGGCTTGTCGAGCATGTCATCTCAGGCAGACAGGCATTGGATCTCCTTTGAATGACACCAATACTTAAGCCAGTTGTTGAAATTGATCATCTTGTCTTCATATTGTGGCATCATTCTTGGTGAGGGTAAGATGCTACTCAAGGTCAGGGTCATACCGGCCTGGGCTACATGCTCAGAGAGCTCCTCTATGTCTCTTTTCATGTAGTCCAGGGAGGTTCATCTCAGGTCATTCACACCAGCATGGACAATGACTGAGTCATATTTGTACTTATTTATTTATTTATTTTTATTTTTATTTTACATTTGTTGACCGGGATAGTCCGACTGGATACATGTCCATTTTCAGCGGAGAAAAAACTCCACAGTAAAACAGAGGTTAATGCATTGCAATAATACAAAGAAAGAAAAAACAAAAACAGATTTATCTCCTATAATAGTAAATGCTACAAAGGAGATGCAGTACAGTGTAATTAGTCTATCATATACAATATCAGGGATACAAAAATATTTACACAGATTCCAACATACCAATTCTCCTTCTAGGCTAATCACTTTGGTTAAGAGGAGAGAAACAAGAAAGAAAGAGGGGATGCATCTAGGAAAAAGATCTGTACTTGTCTGAGAAAGGGTTAGTCAGGACTTGAGCATTGACAGAGCCAATGCGACTTTAGATGGTGATTTAACCTTTTTCCATATTTTACCAATGGCATTGGTAAAGTGAGTCCCTTTGACTGTTTGAACTAGTAGCTTATTGGAGGGCGCAGACTACTAGAAGAATTATGTAGGGTCTAATTAAATTTTTCAGCCCTGGAGTTTTGTCAGGCTGGTTCAGGATTTTAAATGCTTCAATGAGTTGGGTCTTCTGTAGAAGGTTAGCGAATTCAATCCAACCTAGGTTTCTTAGGTTAATACAGTGGTGTGTTCTGTAAGGCATTCCTGTTGCAAATCTAGCAATCTGATTATAGGATAGTTTATTTAGTTCAGCTGTGTTAAGATTAGTGAGCATAGGGTAGGCATACAGGAGGGTGGAGAGAAGATGAGAGCGGGCCATGGTCACTTTTGCTATTGGAGTTAGAAAAGATTTGATCCGGTATAGTGACCCGAGTTTTTTATTAACGGTTTTAATGGTCTGATTGATATGGATATCAAATCTAAGTTTGTTATCTATGGAAACTCCTCATAGTTTGGTATAGGAGTCTGGGGAGATAATTGTCTCATTTTTGGATTGGATAGAAAAGGATAGGGCTGTGGTCTTTTCAGTCGGGTGGAAAAGTAGTAATTTGGTTTTGTTTGGATTCAGGATCAATTTACGTCCTAGTAGCCAATTCTCTACTGATATGAAACATGATTGAGTTTTGGTTAGTAGGTTGACAGGAGATGTATCAGCACAGACTAATGTTGAATCATCTGCATATTGAATGCAGGTGGCTTCAGGGATGGCTTTATATAGGTCATTTATGAAGATAGTAAAAAGAGGAGGCCCCAGTATAGATCCTTGGGGTACTCCTATGGTATTAGGTAAGAGGTTAGAAAACTTAGATTGCCAGAGTACGGCTTATTTCCTACCAGATAGATAGCCAAGAAACCAGTCCAGAGCTTGTTTGTCTAGTTGGAGATTTTCTAGTGTATGATGTAGTAGCTGGTGGTTCACCATATCGAAGGCCTTTGATAGGTCAAGAAATAGTGATGAAGATTTTTTTTGTCATTTCGGTTGTGATTGATAGTGTCAGTAAAAGAGAGAAGAGCAGTGGTTGTATTATGGTGGGGTCTAAAACCATGTTGAGAATTGGTTAGTAAATTGTTCTGGGTAAGATAGTAAAGAAGTTGTTTGTGTATACACTTCTCCATGATTTTGGCCAATGGTGACAGTATTGCTACGGGCCTGTAATTTGATAGTTCCGTTGATAAGCCACCTTTGTGGAAAGGTATGACATGGGATATTTTCCATATTGATGGGATTGTGGATTCTGCTATGGTTCTATTGATAAGTATTGAGATAGGGTACGCAATGGCATCTGCTGCTATCTGTAAGTATTCAGCTGGGAGAAGGTCTGCAGAGAGAGTAGTTGGCTTTAGTTTCTTCAGTAAGGATCGTATGTAGGCAGTGGAGATAGGTTGAAATTTAAAGGTGGATTTTAGCTGTTGAAAGTTTTCCATTTTAATGGGGTTGGTGGATGGTAATTGATTTGCTAGGGATTGTATAGTGTCAGTAAAGAAATTGTTAAAGGAATTTTCTACGTCTTCAGGGGTTTTGTCACTTCATTTTTTTGGGGTAGGGGTAGAGGATTTACCTGGGTGGAGAAGATTATTTAATCCAGTCCAGAATTTTTGAGGGTTGTTTTGGTGTTTATTTTGGAGTTGACAATAGTAATTTTTTTTGTCAAATAATGTTGCTTTTTTGGTCTCATTTCTTAGTTGTTGGAATTTTATGCGGTCCGAGGTTGATTTGGTTGAACGCCATATATTCCAGGTTTTGTTTCTAATTTTGTTTACTGATATGGTGTTTTTTGTTAACCAGGGTGCAATCCTTGTTTTTACTCTGATTGATCTTATTGGGGCGTGAGACTTAAGTATGGCTAGGAATGTGCTATTAAAAAGAAGTACTGCCTCCTCTAGGGGGAGATGTTTAAGAGATGCCCAGTTAAAGGATTTAAGTTCCATCAGAAATTTAGTGAGGTCAAAATGCTTCTTATTTCTGACTGACCTGTACATAGGCGGAGTGGAGCTTATTACCTTCTTTTTCATAATATAGGTGATGAGATGGTCACTAATGTTGTTTGGAAGGGTCCCGGCCGTATATGTATGGGGTTGACTGTTGATGAGGATCCAGTCTAGGATACTCTCTTTTTGATTATTATTACCAACTCTGGTAGGGGAAGATATTAACTGACAGAATCCATGTAAGTTAATGTGAGTAGGGTTGACTTCTGATGTGCATTGAGTCCAGTCTATATTAACATCTCCTAGGATAATGGTTTCTTGAGGATAGTTGTTTGATAGCCAACTAAGGATGTGCTCAAGTGTGTCAGAGTTATTCCCGGGGGGAATATAGGTCACAATTAGATAAATACTTTTGTCTTTATTTATTTGGAGTTTTAGTGCAAGTATTTCAGCATTAGAGATCTGAGGTGGTTGAGGTGAATTTATAGTGACATTCAGTGTGCTCTTATAGGCTAAACAACACAGTAACCTGAGTGCTTGTGTTATGTGGCGGATCCAAGTGCCCGACAGGCAGCTCACCATGACCTTCTCCTTGTTCAGCCTGGTGAGTGGGACGTCAGTGTGCCTGATGATAGAGTCACCTATTACAAGTGTTTCAAGTGTGTTGTTTAGCCTTAAGGGCTGTGACTGTTTGGCACACTGGCTTTGTGAGCTATGTGTTGCACGTGTTTTGTTTTGGGGTAGCGGTTACTTGGGTGTCTGCTTTGGAGGTCTCTGCTGCTTAGGCAGATTTTTATTTAGTGCCTCTGAGTATGTTTTTGTGTGTTTATGTGTTTGGTTTGCTGTCATGGTGGGTCTATGTGAGACTGGAATTGTAGTGAGTGTGGTTGCCTTCTCCTCCTGACTGGTTACGCCAGTACTGAGTTGAGAGAGCTTAGCCTCCAGTTTGGCTATATGGTTGCATCTCTCACATGTGTTGGAATTTGTTGGGAGGAGGAGAGGTTTGTCTGTGTACATGAGGCAGTTGTAACATTGTCTCAGGATTCCCAGATTCACCAGCTGGACCAGAGAGGAGATTGACAACTGACCTTTGGACATGCTAGAATAGTATTGCGAATTCCTTTATAATTGAAAAAAAGGGGCAATGGGGAACAAAGTACTCAAGGGGAGTTTGTGTGTGTGTAGTGTTTTAATTTTTTAGTGCTGACTTATATAATTGCTTTAGTGAGCAAGTGCCAGGCTTTAGAGTGGGAATAGGGTGTTTATTATGAGAACTAGATCAGTTCTAAGGGAAAAAGTGAAGAGCAGACTTTGTGGAGCCGAGAATAGTTTAAACCCAATTAAGTTGCGCTGCCCGATGCTGCACTATGCGCAAAATCGCGCAAAGCCACGCTAAAGTGGGTTTTATACAGGGGGACTTGAAAGAGCTAGAAATTGGCCCAAAATGGCCAATAGACTACCAGATTCTTGTGCTGGGAACACTCCTCCAGGGATAGATAGGCTGCTCCAAGCTCCCCACTGCCACTGGTGAACAAAGAAGCCTCCCTTTATCCAAGAAAGGAAATGGGCAACACAGGAACTTTCCAAAAGTCCAGAATACAGCAAAGCCTGTATTTGGACTACTCTAGGTCAGGAAAGACGGGAAACAAGGATATATATATATATATATATATATATATATATATATATATATATTTTTTTTTTTTTGCAACAAACAGCAGGAAAATACAATAAATATGTAACACAGGCTAGCGCACTTCAGTGTGTAGCCTCAACAGGTAAAAGCAACAAACAGGACAAACTTTAAAAGTGCAGGTGCAAAAACAACTTTAAACAGTTTAAAAACAGTTCAAGAAGCAGAAATATTTGCAGTTTAGCTAGATTGGACAGTCGCCCAGGTAGTAGCAGGAAAACAAACACTTTTATCAGGTTAGCAGTTGCTCTTTTAGCTCCTCTGCTGCTAGCATATAAATTATAGTCTGAACAGTGCCATTCCTTTAAAAATCATGGCTAAAATAAAAAGCTCTACATCTGTTACTAAACCACACCAGGTTTTTTGATTCTCCTAAAGCTCTGTGACTGCACATTAAGAAACTGAACTTGCCTCGTGTAACCCATTTTCTACTCTGTCTCCTTCAGAAACCCTAAAAAACACCCTTTGGCTGGCCCCCTTCCCAGTACTTAACAGCTTTTGACTTTTCTATCTTCACCTTCCTTAGCAACTCATTTCTTTCACTTATGGTACTGCAAATTCTGACCTAATGTCAACAAAAGTTGAGATCCCTCATCAAATCCTCCAAAGCTAGCTACGAAAATAGAATTGCAGCAGATACTAAAGACAGTCACAAGGCCTTCTATAGTTATGTAAAGAATCTACACGGCAATACCCAGATCTGTTCTGAGCTACTGCACAACGATACCTACTATATTGAGCCAAATGATATTGCCAACATACTGGCCAACAGATTCAGTGTCAACTTTACCCCTCTCTCCCCCACTAAAGGACCAATCACAATACCAGAAGAATACCAGGTACCCAATATTAATGCTGCACAGGTTAAAACCGCACTGTCCAAGGGTACAAATACAGCATCCATGGGGCCTGACAATATCCCTGGCTGTGTTCTACATGAATTACAATGTGAACTGGCACCACACCTGTGTGCCCCATTCAATCACAGCCTCACTTCAAGCTTTGTTCCTGCTGAATGGCACACTGCTACAGTCATCCCACTACATAAAGGGGGAGTGACTACAGACCCTGGGAACTACCTGCCTATTAGCCTGATGAATCTGATATGTAAGGCTATAGAGCGCATCATCATGGACCTTATAAATGTCATTCGCGGTGGTGCAGTGGTAGCGCTGTTGCCTCACAGCAAGAGGTTCTCCCGTTCGATTCTTGGCTGGAGTGCGGGGAGTGCCTTCTGTGTGGAGTCTGCATGTCCTCCCAGCGGTTGGGTGGGCATTCGAAAGACATGCGTAAATGGGCATGCCTTCGTTGAAGGTTAAATGTCAAGCTGGCACCTCGGCGTTCGTGAAAATCTACTGCCAATCATTAGCAGACCGGAGTTCCGCTGTGGCGACCCCTAACTGGGAAAAGACGAAATACAACAACAACATCATGGACATTATAAATAGGATATAGGAAGCCTCGAAAGACTGGACCCTACGCAATTTGGCTTTGTGAAAGGTAGATCATGCCTGCTCAACCTGGCTGACTTCTTTGAGTCAGTCACCAAAGCTGTGGATGAAGGCAAGGTAGTTCATACAGCCTACCTCGATTTGGCCAAGGCCTTTGATACCATTCCCCACTCAGGAATTATAGATAGACTCACTAAACTAGGCATTAGCCCCTATATCACTGGTTGGGTTGCAAATCGGCTCACCGATAGAACCCACACTGTGAAAGTAGCGGACTCCAAGTCAGACTGCAGACCAGTCATGAGTGCAGTCCCACAGGGATCGGTCCTGGGTCCTCTCCTGTTTGGTATCAACTTCTCTGAAGTCCAGGCCAACACAACGGGACTCTGGCTGACCAAGTCTGCATATGATTTCAAGCTGAGAGCCATTATTAACTCTCCAAATGGCATAGACATTCTACAGAAAGGCCACACTGAAAACACATGACAGGTGTCGAAACCATGGCCTTAAGCTCAATGACAAAAAATGCATTGTCATTCCCTTTGGGAAAAACTCAGTGCCCATGAATTACCACATTGATGGTGGTGCACTGAACACCCAAGGCATTATAAGAGATCTGGGAACACAGGTTGACAGCAACCTCTCCTTTGACAACCACATTGCCACTGTGGTCAGAAATCCTTCTTTGAGCACATCTCATTATTAGGGGTTTTGCATCTAAGAAGAAAGAAGTCATTGTCTCTCTCTCTACTGTTCCCTCATTAGACCAATTATAGAGTATAATGCCCCATTTGGCATGCACCTCACTAGACACCTACAACAACCGGAGAGGCCACAAAAGTACCTTACAAAGAGGATCCTTGGCCTTAAACACATGCCATTTATTTATTTATTTCACATTTGTTAACCGGGTTAGTGCAACTGAGTTTGTAAACAAATCCATTTTCAGTGAAGACATGAGAGAAAAAGCCCCAGCAAACAAAAGTAAAAATAAAATGACAATATACAAATATTAAATAACAATCACAATACAAAATAATTGTAAAAAAGAAAAGGTTATTAACTATTTACATTGCATTTATAGTAAGCAGCCCGTTTTCAGTGGAGACCCAAAGGGAAAGAGCCCCAGCAAACATAAGCAAAGATAAACATACAGGACAAAATCTATTAAAAACAACACTGCAAAAACGAAATTAATTATAAAGAGAAAAACAAAAGAAAAAAAATATGAAAATTAAGGCTTGCACTGATAGTAGTGGACTAAAATTTACTACATATGAGAGTAAAAACAAAAAGATAATCATTGTTTAAAAGAAGGACAATGTATAGACATTGATAGGAAGTGGAGATGGGAGATAGTGTGGAGAATGGGAGGAGGCTATAGTAGGGCTATAGTAGTAGAGCTGAGGGTTTAGGTTAGTTTAAGCAGAAGTTACTAACAAAGAAAGAAAGTTAGGAGATGCAACAGGTTATACAGTGGGAGAGACTAAGACTATGTGTGTGGTCAATGCAACGGCATAATTTCAAGTTTAGTAGGTGGGATTTAAGCTCCTTTTTAAAACAGGGAAAGGAAAGGTTGGATGTAATATGGAGAGGGAGTTTGTTCCAATTTAGTGAGACAGAGTGTTTGTAAAGTAGTTTGCCAATATTCCTTTTGGGTTTATAAACTGAGAGAAGATGCTGATCAGCACTCCGGAGAGGCCAGGGGGAAGAGTAGGGAGTAACATGGGAGGCAAGAGCAGGGCAGGCAGAGGGATTATTGAGTATGGAAAAGGTAGTGTGGAGTTTCGATTATAGGAGGTGTGGAAATTCCAGCCACTGAAGTTTGTTTAGTGAGAGGCAGTGCTGTGAAAAGGGTGGTTAGTTTAGAATAAATCTGACAGTTTTGTTGTACGTTTGTTTCAGTTTCTGCATTGAGGTAGTTTGGATATTGGTAAGGATGGGGGAAGTGTATAGAAGACTGGGTAAGAGAAATGCCTGCGTTTAGTGGCAGTAGTGAGGAATTTTTTGTTCCTATAAAGTAGTCCAAGTTTTTGGTGTTTTTTTTAATGGCTTGTTGTATGTGCAAGTCAAACTTTAGTTGGTCATCAATTATTACCCCAAGGAATTTGGTGTGTGAGGCAGGGGAGACAGTGGTGCCATCTATGGAGGAAAGAGAAAAGTTGGATTTAACGTGAGAGAGTGCCTGAGGTAGGAAGAGAAGGAGTTTAGTTTTCTTAGGGTTAAGGATTAGTTTATGGATAGACTCAAAAAACTCCAGCTATTTTCTGTCTCATATCGCCTACTTAGAGACGATCTCTGCTTGACCTACAAAGCCATGTCTGACTCAGCACTGTTAAATATGCTACATCTGAAGAAATCCCAATCCCTCCACACCACATGCTCCAAAGACCTCAACCTCATTACCACAATCAACAGAACATGCTGGAGGGACAGGTTCTTAACCCAGAGACTGCCCATACTCTGGTATTGACTTCCCATACATGTCAAGTAGAGCACCTCACTGGCCCTCTTCAAGAAAAATTTTAATGAGTGGATGGGAAATCGAAAATTCACCCCAGGGATCACTTCAGTGACCTTACTTGATAGAGGCACTGGGGACTAATGTCAGGCGGCACAATGCCAGGAAAACTTTATGGGCTAGGCTTATAAAGGCTCCAGGACCATTAGCCTAGTACACACCTATGAACCTATGAACCTATACCTTTCAGCTGAGACTGATTTTGCAGAATGTTCGTGCTTTGCTTCATGTTTTTATTTCATTACTCATAAAATTTGTGACTTTCTGGTAAATTACGGAGGATTACAGTCAATCAGTCAATAAAGCAAGGTATTAGTGTTGTTTCTCTTATTTTTCAGAAAATGCCTGCTGATGCCAGCCTATTGTTCTATTAATGTTTTTAAGTGAATTACAGCAATAATTAAAAACTGACCCTGATTTTGATCCTTGGTGTTACCCCCCCCCCCCCAATTATTTTTGATGAAGTTGGCATGGCTACCATGTTTCTTTACATTTTCTTAATTTCAGTAAACCTTATTCCAAAACAGTCCAGCACACTTTTCTAACTGCTCCACTGGCCACATCACTGGAATGCTACCTATCCTTACCATTTATTTGCTAACCATATTTTATTACTTTTCATCTTAATTGCAAAGTGAATGGTTTGTTTTCTTGTTTCACATTAAAATGGCATTTGTAGCCTCTGCGGTTTAATGTATGCTGTTATGATGCACAAGTCATTTTGTATTGTAGTGATTTCTTGTAAATAATTTCCTGCCAGCTATGGCCTGGGTCATTATAGAAGACATATCTTTGGAGCAGTGTACTTACTCATTTAACAACTGCTTTAAGTTTAAGCTGTAAAGCCTATATAGGACAGCTAAACCTAGAATGTATGGTAAAATACATCTTCATATATCCTAATTAGAGATAGATGTCCAACTTGCCTTCTCCGAGTGCAGGAAAACTAAATATAGAGATAAAGCAGCTTCTGAAATACAAGCAGGCACACTCTAAGCTTGTTATCAGTCTAATAGAGAGTAGCATTATCTGCTCTAAGGTCATGGAAAAGAAAGATAAAAATGATAGCAATGCTAGCTTATAAAATGAAACAAAGAGAAGTATGTAGCAAATTTCTAGTTGTCCTTCACCCAGCCTCCCAAATTCTGTTGGCTAAAGACTCTGCTATCAATACTACCATTTTATATTTCTATAGTTTAGTCTATACAAGACATAAATTGAATGCATCACAGAGGTGAATAGCTGAGAAAGTGTCTCTGCCCAATCTATCTAATTTTCGTACTTCCAACATAGGCACCGCCAGTAAGCTCATAGCTTTGCTAATATTTTTCTGCTCTCTCTTTTTGACATTCAGTTTCATTCTTATGACCTCATTCATTGTAAGATGGTTACCTAGTGGTGGAGTAAAACATGAGAGAAAAGATACACAATTTTAATATTCTAATAGATGGAAGAACAAAGGTAAAGTTTCCTGGAAGCAGTGATATCCGATGAATAAAAGTAAGCACTCTGTGTATGGATGCAGAGGGGACGTCTGCTGGAATACTGGCATGCATAAGAGTAAACATTGTTAAATTATCCCGTTCTGTAAGACAGTTGGCTGTACTTCATGTAGAATATCAGATGCAGCTCAGCGGACCTTAGCTGCCTAATCTCATGGAGGGTATTCAGAGCAGTATGGTGTGCATTTGAAGTCTTAAAAGATACCTAAGAGAATTTGATATTTATAATGGTGAGGAATTAAGGGAAAGAGAAGTTTGTGATAGAAGATGATAAGCAGCTCACGGCAATTCAAAGGACCAAGTGAATACCATCTTTCAAAATATGGGTGTATAGGAGCAAGAAAACATTGAAAATGGAACATGGATTTGTCCGGGGAAATATATGAAAGTACTGGTCCACGGAAATATCAGTAGATGGTTAGAACAGCCTTTCTTAAGAGGAAGTTGGGTGTTTATTATAGAGCATTGGATTTCTATTTTACTGACTCTCTAAAACAATCAAAAGTGGCACATCAACATTGAAAAGAAAATAGCCAAGACAGTTAAGGCTGAAGCACACAATAGCAGCAGCACTCTGTTGGCTGTTTGCTAGCCTTGTGATGATCGATGCTGCTTAGGAAAGGTGTTATCTCTGGTTTGCGTTTGCCAGCAGGAAACCCTTTTTAATAACATATCAGCAATCATTTTATAGATTTATACAGTGCAAGACTGTTATATTTCCTGCCAGACATTTTGCATGTATGACTTTCTGCATGACCTTCCTCACCTCTCTCCTGGGGACAAAACAAAACCAGTGCAAGACTTCCCTCACCTGATCATGCCCTTCCCCTTGTTTATGGTGCAGCCTTAGGAATTTTCCTTTCTCTGTCGATGTTCATCTTGTTATTTTAGAGAAACGCCAGTGTAACCACCTGATGCCGCTTGTCCAATAAACTGACAATTGAAGTAACATGGTTCGATCTAAAGTTAGGAAGAACTCTAATTCTTATAATGCAAGTGACGGAATAAGGCCTTCCTTTTGTGAACTAGACAAAGAGATGAAACAATCTGTTAGATAATCATAACATGCAGTTCAACTTGTATACAATGTACAAGGTGGACCATGTAATCCTTAGCATCTATCAAAATGCTTATGTTTCTTATATGGAGTGCCATCATTTAGCTTTTTACAACTTAATTGAGAGAGCATGCAGGAGAATAAAGGGATTTGAGTAGATGCAATAGAAATGGTTCATTCGTTTACTTGCAAAGGTATAAAATTTACCTGCATGCATCCTAAGTAGGTCTTTAGTTTTAAAATAAGTAAACACAAATGTTTATCTAAAATGACATAGTGCATATTCTTTAACTCAGTACTAAACAGGAAGAGGTAGAAAAGCAGTTGAATAAAAAAAATATGTTTGCATATTCTATATATGTATGTTCATCTCTGTTTAATGTGCAAATATCCTTGAGTACAATACCCATCATTTATCCTGTTTGGTTTTATGTACAGTGTGTTTGCTAGTGAGACAAACACAAATATCTGTGTTTATTACAATTTACGCATGATGCAGCATTTGCTTTATAAGTATAAAACTCAGTTGCTGATCATGGGACATGTAATCATTAGAAACTCAATTAATTCAGCCTGCTGGGTGATTAGCTATTTAGGTTTTTGCTTCATTTGGTTTGAACTATGTAGCAGCTGGTTAAAGGCCTGTAAAGTGATGATTTGGATAATTAAGAGATAATAATCTACTGTTTTATTTGGACTTCTGCAGTGAAATGTGGCATACTGATGAGAAATCTGCAGTTAACAACAAAATGGCTTATTGCTATCCATGGTCTGATGTTTATTCGTTCACTCGTTTGTTAAAACAGCATCATTCCTGTTACTTTATATATTGTAATTTGAATTCCATTTCCACCTAAACATTTGTTCTGCAAAGTAGCTTATTTCTATATCAATTATCCACCTTTCATTACATTTCCCTGTTTATTTTTTGACTTAACCAGTAATATCATTCAGCCAAAGTAATAAAATTAGTTAAGTAATTGTGGCTACCCAAACACAAGTAGATTTTACAGTATTCTGGATTAGTTTATCATAATGAAGTTCTGAGATTTTGTTCCTAGGTGCATAACATGCTATCAACTCTAACCTGACTGTAACCATATTTTACTTTTTTATCTTAAATGGTCTAGTTTGTGTGCTTTTATTCAACCAGGAAATGCCTGGTATTTGGAATAGAAAAGACTGATCTCAATCTCTTTATTATTTTGTATCACCTAGTCACTAGCTTGTTATAGTGAACTCACCATATATCAACAATGCAAAATAATAATACGATACTGAAAAAAACACATGAACGTGTCACATTCTATGGTGTAAACAGTACCTTAAGCAGTGACCTTACACATGTAGAATGATGAAATCAAACATAACTGTAGAAAGAGGATTATTAGCATTAACCTAATGTATTAACCTACAATTTAAGGTACAATGACAGATCTTGCAGATTTCTAAAATAATGGTTTATTGTAACAAGACAGTATAAGGAGTTATCTCGAAAGGATGCTTTGGTCATGGATAATTCCAGCAAAGGTGCCTTGCATGGCTATATCACAGAAGAGGTTCCAGACCTGCTTCTACTTGAAGAGCATTATGCAAGCCTAAAAGAAATTACAAAAATGAACAGGAAAGGGACAGGCAAAAAGGCACAAAAAGGAGACTACAAGCTGCAATGAATTAATAAAAAGCAAACGTAAAAAATATAAAATATAACCCTATCACACCATAAGCATTTTAAATCTCAGTGATATGTATGATAGGAGAGATGTGCATAAATACATTTGGTCACCACAGTCTAGTGAAATATAAAGGGATCAGAGTGGCAAAATAACTGAAGCTAATACAGGATGAAAACTTTGTGCCACATGATGGTGAGAGTGGCAAAACTACTGCAAAGTAACTTTTTCTGGGACACATTTGTTTAACTGTTTTTAATTTAATAAAGTGTTTACTATCAAGAAACATAACTGCTGATACTGCAGATATGGAAATAAGAAAAACAAAAACACTATCAAATTTTAAAACATATTCTTGCTTAAAACATTTTAAGCTCTAACATGGAACACAAAGTTAAAGAGGTGTGATTTTAAGTACAACAGGAATGTCTAAAGTGCACGTTTGTGTTTTGTGTGTGTGTGTGTGTGTGTGTGTGTGTGTGTGTGTGTGTGTGTGTGTGTGTGTGTGTGTGTGTGTGTGTGTGTCCACGTCTGTGTGTGCGTGTGTGCATGCATGTGTGTGTGTGTGTGTGTGTGTGTGTGTGTGTGTGTGTGTGTGTGTGTGTGTGTGTGTGTGTGTGTGTGTGTGCGTGTGTGCATCTGTGTGTGTGTGTGTGTGTGTGTGTGTGTGTGTGTGTGTGTGTGTGTGTGTGTGTGTGTGTGTGTGTGTGCGCGTGTGTGTGCATGTGTGAATATATAGCCTCTACCACAGGAGTTTTAAAACAAATATTTGGAACCTCTGGGATATCCACTGTACCAGAATATAGGGTTTTCACTGGAATTTATGGAAGCAAATGTCATTACAGGTCTGATATGTTTCTCTTGTATATTGCATTATAGATCATCTTACAGTATAGTAAAGCACCATTCATTTAACTGGTTCTACACTAAAGTCACAGGACAACCTATGTGGCTCAAACTGGAAAACATGTTCGTATAGATGTTGTGTCTTATCTTACCTTCGGTACATGAGGTGATGAGCATGGCTTCTAGATAAGAAACATTCTACTGGCACTGCCATATTGCAATAAAATCTTATACTATTAATAGCAGATTATATATAGATAATGTGACCCTGGTAATGTTTCTACCAGTATTTATATTGTGTTAATTTACAACACAATATTGGTGACATTTACCTTATTTCTTTTTTAACACATAAAATCTGTTTTGGATAATAAATGTTATATCTGATGGCAAATTAAAGTTGTGGTGAAGACTGCCATCACTCTATTTACTCCTCTTAGTAGAGGCAAGATAAAGCATCGCATCAAAAACTCTTACATAAATTCAACTAGCTTGTTTTCCCAATTCTTGACAGGATTACGTCACAGGATTTTGGAGGTAATTTTAAGTGCTGACATGGCAAGGGCATGTGGGACACAGTGCTGCATAATGAAGTGATTTGTTCACAAAAGTGGTAGTCGCCATGCAAGTTAACAGGCCACATTGTAAGAAGTCACATGACCTGAGGCCTTCAGCATACAGGTTGTGTGTTCAACATGGTGCAGAAATATGACATACCTGATATACATTCCAGCTGACAGCCTATATGAGGGCTACACAGCAAAGTAGCAACTGTTATATTTATTTATTTATTTTTTTAATTTAAGGGAATGGGATAATAGGGCAATCAGAAAAGTACACAGACAACCCTCTCCTCCTCCCAACAAACACAAATACATGTGAGAGATGCAATTATATAGCCAAACTGGAGGCTGAACTCTCTCAACTCAGGGCTGGCATGACCAGACAGGAGGAGATGGTAACCACACACACAACAAACCCAGTCCCACATAGACCTACCACAACTGCAAACCAAACACTTAAAAACACAAAGACATACTCGGAGGCTCTAATAAAAAACTTACCAAAACAACAGAGGCTCCCAAAGCAGACATCCAAAAATCCACCACCTCAAAACAAAACACATGCAACACATACTTCAATAAATCAGTGTGTCAACCAATCACAGCCCTTAAGGCCAAACACCATGCCTGATACACTAGTAATAGGTGACTCTATAGTCAGACACACTGATGTCCCGCTTACCAAGCTGAACAAGGAGAGGGGGACTGTGAGCTGCCTATCGGGAGCTAGGATCTGCCACATAACACACGCACTCAGGTCACTCCAAAGCAAGTACAAATATGACTCTGTCATTGTCCATGCTGGCGTGAATGACCTGAGACGTACCTCCCTGGACTACATGAAAAGAGACATAGAGGAGCTCTCCGATTATGTAGCCCAGGCTGGTATGACCCTCACCCTGAGCAGCATCTTGCCCTCACCAAAAATGATGCCACAACACAAAGACAAGATGATCAGCTTTAATAATTGGCTCAAGTACTGGTGTCATTCTAAGGGGATCCAATGTCTGTCTGCCTGGGATGATATGTTGGACAAGCCACGCTACTTCATAAGGGATGGCTTACACCTGTCACCACTGGGCTTCCGGATATTGGCTAAGGCTCTTGCCACCCCCATAGTGCCTTTTTTAGGCAAGGCTCAAAAGATAAACCCACCTCCTTAGAAAACAAAAATGGAAAAAAACTAAGGGTAATGCTGCTCAACGCCAGAAGTCTAAATCTCAAGATGCAGGCACTCGATGCACTCCTCAGTATGGAGAACATCGACGTTTGTGCAGTAACTGAAACCTGGTTCAAGGCTCCAGAGAGCACCCCAGTGCTACCAGGCTATACCTCGTATCATGCTTTTTGGCCCCAAAACCCGGGCCGAACCACAAAGGAAGGGGGAGTGTCCATATTCATCAAGGACACCCACACCTCCAGGTTAGTAGCAACACATGAAGCATCAGAGACCATACAGGTGCAACTAACCATAGGCAAAACTGCTATACAACTGGTAGCATGTTACAGACCACCCTCCCAATCTCAGGAACCCCAGTCAGCCTTCCTGAAGACATTGGAGGATATGAGTGTATCACAAAATACCATCATACTGGAAGACTTCAACTACCCAAACATAGATTGGATACATTATTCTAGCCCTAACACCCTAGCCCAAAGGTTCCTGGAATTCATAAATTCAAATGCACTGGAACAACCAGTCACCTCTCCCACTAGGGGAGATAATATACTAGACCTGATCATCACAAACATGGGGACAAAATGCTCCACACCGGAGGTATACCCCTCACTAGTGAGAGCTGACCACAAACTAATCACCCTGGATAAACATATCCCACCTCCACCCCCAGCACAAAAGACCACAGTTAAAAACTTCTCAAAAGCAGACTTCACTCTTCTTAAGACTGAGATGGTATCCTTTAAGTCCACTGGGCCAGTGGATACCACATCCCACAATGCCGAATCCTTCACAAATGCTTTCTATGGCCATCTCCAAGAATGCATGGATCATGCAATCCCAAATAAATCCAAGTCCCTCTCCACCAAAGGCAAGCGTCCTGTCTGGTGGACCTCAGCCATTAACAAATTGTATAACAAAAGAAGGAAGCTACTGCACGTCAGAGCAAAATCCCATAAAGGGAAGACATCTCTGATCAACATTAGCAGAAAACTACGTTCTCTCATAAAACATCCAAGGCCAACTTTGAGAGAAAAATCACTAAGGACACTAAAGATAACCACAAAGCCTTCTTCAGCTATGCTAGAAACCTGGGTGGAAACCCTCAGATATGCTCAGAGTTAGTTCACAACAACAAAAAATACACTGAACCCACAGATATTGCCAACATTCTGGCTGACAGGTTCAGTGCAAATTTCTCCCCTCCCTCACCCCCAAAAGAAGAAATACTTATCCCAGCTGAATGTAATCTCCCTGTCATCTCATGTCCAAGTGAGAACCGCTCTCAACAAAGCTAAAAACACAGCATCAATGGGACCGGATGGTATCCCGGGTTGCGTGCTACGTGAACTCCAAGAGGAGCTAAACCCGCACATAAAAATGCTATTTAACCTTAGCCTTACTACAGGATATGTACCTGAACACTGGCGTACAGCAACAGTGGTCCCACTCCACAAAGGGGGTACCTCTACAGACCCTGGGAACTACTGCCCCATAAGCTTAACCAGCCTGGTCTGCAAAGCTATGGAAAGAATCATTATGGAACTCATAAACAGAGACATAGGGGACCTACAGACACTTGACCCCACCCAGTTCGGCTTTGTAAAGGGCAGATCCTGCCTTTTGAACCTGGTTGACTTTTTCAAAACAGTCACTAGAGCCATTGATGAGGGCAAAGCAGTCCATACAGCCTACCTGGACTTGGCTAAGGCCTTCACACAATACCCCACTCAGGCATCATAGATAAGCTCAACAGCTTAAACGTAAACCCTTATGTCACTAGATGGGTTGCAAACTGGCTAAAGGACAGAACCCATAAAGTTAAAATCGCTGGAGCAATATCAGACTCAAAGCCAGTCACAAGTGGTGTCCCACAGGGATCTGTCCTGGGACCCCTCTTGTTCGGCATTTATTTCTCAGATGTTAAAGCAAACATGGGAGGGTTGTGGCTGACAAAGTTTGCAGATGACTGCAAACTAGGTGCCATAGTCGATACACCAGCAGACACATACATCCTACAAAAAGGCTTCACAGAAACGGACAACTGGTGCCGGAGTCACGGCCTTAAACTAAATGCCAAAAAATATATAGTCATCCCCTTTGGGAAAAACAAAGTACCCACAAATTATCACATAGACAGCAACCCACTGAGTACGGAAAAAGTAATCAGAGACCTAGGGACCCATGTCGACAGCGACCTCTCATTTGACACCCACGTTGCCAAAGTGGTTAGAAAAACATTCCACCTTGCACACCTCATCATGAAGGGATTCACATCCAGATCCAAGGATGTCATTGTACCCCTATACTCCTCCCTCATCAGACCCATGATTGAGTACAATGCCCCATTTGGTATGTACCTCACCCGGCATTTGCAACAGCTGGAGAGACCACAAAAGTACCTCACCAAGAGGATCAAGGGTCTCCAACATATGTCTTATTCTGCCAGACTAAAGAAACTTCAGCTCTATTCAGTAGCATACCGCCTGCTCAGAGGTGATCTCTGCCTGACGTACAAGGCCATGTCCAATCAGGATCTGATGGACATGCTCCACCTCAAAAAATCTAAATCCATCAGGACCACGAGAGCTAAAGACTTAAACCTTGGCACAAGTATGAATAGGACATGCTGGAGGGATAGATTCATAACCCAGAGGCTTCCCATGCTTTGGAACAAGATCCCAGTTCATATTAGGCAGAGCCCCTCACTGACTCTCTTCAAGAGAAATCTTGATGAGTGGATGGGAGATCGTAAGTTTACACCAGGGGTCACATCTGTGTCACTGCTAGACAGGGGCACAGTAAACTAATTCTAGTATATAAGGGGGCCTTCATTGTGTCACTACTAGACAGAGGCACAGTATTCTAAATTTATTCTGTACATTTTTGTACCATTTCATGGGGTGGCAAAAGCCACATCACTATGGCTAGGCTTACAAATGCCCCAGGGCAGATAGCCTAGTACTAAACTATGAAACTATGAAACCATGAAAGGGGCAAGTAGTAGAATAAACAGAAGGAACAAAGACAGGAAAGACTGAGGTGAAGTGGGAAAAGGAGGGTATACTTTCTGAAGTGGAATGGGTGCTCTTTTAAGGAGAAAAGTAAAGGGTTGTAGAGGTAAAAGGAAGTTGCGAGCAGGAAGTTTGATTAAGCCTTGGCAGCAGGGACCCACTTACAAATGTGGAGAGTAGACAAAGAATTGTAGGGAATGTGAAAACACAAAAATGAGGTTACAGTAGAGAGACAGAATGATAGAGACAGAGGCTAGACTTTTGGCGATGGGGAGGATTGGATAACAAACTGGTGAGAGTGAAAACCATACAAGGAAGGAGATCACAATAATGGGGGGATAGGGTAGGGTTAGGACCACCTGCCAACCTATTCTAGGGGAGTCCTTCATGCTTACTTCCAAAATATCTAGCTGCATCCTAATCTGAATCCAAGCTGCTCATCTCCCATCTTGCTTTCTACAACTATGCATTTTTATTTGCCATTTCCCCTCTGCAGAATTTCCCCATCTCCAGAATTTTCATGCACTGTAATAGGAGTTTGATACCTGTATACTGCTCATGGTTGTAAATTTGCCCTTTGTCCTTGTACACTGGTACTAGAGTGCTTATTCTCTAGTCATCTGGGATACATGCTGTTTGTACCTTCAGCAGCCATTTTTCCTCTAACTCTCCCAATGCCTTGATCATATCTGATGTAATCTCATCTCAGCAGGCTGCTTTCCCTGACCTCAGTTTCATTAGTGCTGTTCTTACTTATTCTACTCTGGACTCCTTTTTATTTGTTTCAATTAATCTGTGTTTGGGGCAGTATAGCTCCTGAGAAGCTTTCTTCATTCAGAATCTCCTGAAAGTAGTCATTCAATCTGCCATTGATGTTGTGTGGAGTGATAAGCAGGTTATTGCTGGCATCCCTTATGAAGGGTGTCTAATGACAGCTTTAGCTTTCTTTCACTTGTTACTGCAACTGCTCTCTTAGCCTCTTTCTTAGCCGATCAATATTCTGTCTTAACCTGATCCATTGTTTGACTCATCTACAGATGACTAAGGTGAAATACATCAAGTGTCATTAGCCCAAAGAATAAAAAATGTTGAGGAACATAAGCACTGTCTTGATTTTTCTTAGGAAATCATTGCCAGTGTTATTTTTAAATGTGTGCTGGAAATTATTTGCTTCTTTTGGAAGATTTCTTCCTATTTTAAATTTATGTGACCAAGGAGCTAATAAATATTAGTTTGGGTTGTGGAGGCTTGTCCTCTTACATTGCAGGGTTGCAGGCTGATTTGCACCCTGAAAAAAAAGCACTTTAAGTTGTGTTTTGGGCATACATTTTCACCATTTGCAATCCTCGGTATGGTGGAAATCAGTGTTTCATAGAAGAATACCATTTTTCTATGTCTCATTTTTTCCTACACTCTTTCTTTCCTGGACTTCTGCATTCTACCTCCAACTTTAATTATATATCTTATTATCATACCTGGCTCAGTCGCATTTCTGTTCTATAGTCGTCATACATGCTGTTTTGAGGCACTGCCTTATTCTTCATCAATACCTATTTCCTCTTCTTCCTGAGGTGCTAGAGTTTTGAATATTTCCTTAAACTGCTGATCTTTCTCTCCAGTCAGCTTAAAGGTTTTCAGCCAAGTAGTCTCTGTTGATCTTAGAACCTTCTCTGACTACAGCTTGCAATTGACAGCTTGCAATTGATTTTGGCAAACAGTATTTTTTGTTGTGGGCTGACTGTTTCACTTATGATGTCTTTGCAATCTCTGATTCTACCACAATGCCTTTTTCCTAAGAGGAAGGCTACATGAGTTTATGTTGACCAGCCTTATATCTATCTGATCTTGTGACTGTCCATCTTGGTGAACCATGTGTAGGCCACTATCAAGCCATTTGCCAGACAGAAGTCTAGAGTAGCCTGTCCTTCTTTATTCCTGTTGTCCCATGTGGACTTGAGCAGTCCTCAGATCTTGGTCTGTCTGTCCCAATATGTGCATTGATGCCCCCTGTTATCAACACCAACTCATTTTGTCCTGCTTTAGATACTAGCTCCTACAACTGCTGACTGAATGCACTATTTGCCTTGCTATCAGAACCCTGCTGAGGTGCATAGGCTGAGATTATGAATACCGCCCTATTCTACACTGAAGTTTGAATGCCATGACTCTGTCACTGATTATAGCGGTATCCCTTGCTGTCTTCTGAAGTCTCTTCTTCACCACAAGCTTATTAACCCATGGTTGCTGTGCTTTACTGTGGGCACATTCTGGCCAATAGTGGCACATAGACCCATCTCTCCATTAATATAGGTCCCTGGTGTAAGTCAGAGTAAGCTGTGTCTTCAACCCACCTATCACTGACAACATTAGTCAATGTGACCAAATCACCTAAAGCCAATTTTTACCCCAATCAAGTGGCTATCCCTGACACAATACACAGTCTGTGAGCAGTGTTAATGCTACACACCATATTTAGTGCCCAAAGCAGTCGGGATTTATAACACTTCCCCTGGTAAGTACTATCTAAAGCCTGTGTTCCTACCCAAAACTGCATTCTTGGGTAAGTTGTGGAATTAACCCCATAAGGACACAGGGAGAACATGAAAACTCCACAGAGGTGTTAGCCAGAGGTCATGTTTAAATTTTCCACCTTATACACAGGAGGCAAAGACTTTAACAATTATGACAACTGTGTCTCCATGTCATTTTCTACTCATCTGTCTTAGAAATTGTGGATCCAAGAATTATGTTCTACTGTAAAATAAATGTCAAGTGCTGACATGTCTGGCCCTTCTGTACCATCATCTCTGGAACTGCTGAAATGTAGGACCTTTACTTCACTAGTCATCAATATAAAAATGAGTATATTGAGAAAGTGATCCACACTTCTACACAGACATATAATTACTATCCCAAGCCTTGTATATCATCTTGGAATAGCTTAAAATGTATTGTTACAGCAGCAATGCTTCTGGGGGAGTTACTCCTCTCCCTTGATCCCCAACTATAGCATTTGGAAGATCATACTGACTCAGGATTAAGAGAGTAATTAATTATGTTTACTTCATCTCAGTGTAGGCCTGTCCTCAGAAGGTGTATATTTAATGGTTAAGTATACAAGGAAGAGCCCCCACATCAATGGTGTCAGCGAGTATAGCCACCTGAAAAAAACATCTGAATATATATTTATTTTTTCTACTTGTTGCTCCAATCCTCTGAAGCACTTGGAGAATTAAATGAATAAAGTTGGCATCACAACAAAATGTTTTAGGAAGCTGAAGTAGTTTTTTATGTACTAGGGAGTCTACACTGAATTAATCCATTCTGACTTATCGAAAACATTTAGCTGAAGGCTTTCTGCAACACTTTTTCTTTTTTGTCAGATTGTCTTAAGCGTACTTTTGTTCATCGTATAACATTTATATATTGCAAGCCTTGTTCAAGAGTGAACATTCCACAGAGAAGGATGCTGATAGTCATATTTCAGAATATAATAATTTAACAACCTATTTTAAACAGAGGATGAGAGTGAATGAATGAATGAAGTACATAAATACTTATATTTCAAACAGACGTCAAGGCCAGAACATAAATACATTGAAACCTGCTGGTAGCTCAGCAATTCAATACCTGGCAATAGGTTTTGGCAGACATTTAAAGAAAGCTCTTGTCACCTGAACCAAGAAACCTCCTTTTCAAAACAGACCCTTTTCATCTTTGCATCCTTGATCTGTATAACAGCTCCGTAGATTACATGGTAATTGTTCCTTTGAATGAATAAAAATAATAATAAATTCACATGATCTTTGATTATGTATCTCTGCCAAGAAACTGCACCTAAATAACGGAAAAAATGTTATCTTAGAGTAACCTTACAGAAATGAATAGTTTTATACTATGAGGGAAGCATATATATTAATAGCTAAGAGAGTGTAGAAATAAGAAATCAATAGCTGTTGTGGTTTGCACCTCAAATTAAAGTTTCTTTCTAAAACCTTCCTTTGAATTGCCTTCTTTTATCTCAGTAACAAACAGCTTGATACCGAAAAAAAAACCCATAGGAAATGAGATTTAGCAGTACAATATTTTATACATAAAATATCAGGAAGACAAATGCCAAGGGAAAACATTCAACATAATTTAAACAGTTACATTTGGAAAGGCAACTGTGGAGTCATCTTCACAGCATTATAGTGGGTGCCTAAATTGCATCTAGCTATGTTTCCTTTTTAAGTCACTTCAGTATTACAAGATAGTTACAGAATTTTCATTTCATACCTGTTAACTCACTTAGGAAATGTATTAACACATTATTTCAGTTCCTTTTTATTTTGGGTTCCTATTTCATATGGAAGTAAAACCATTTAACATAAGTAGTGTGATCTATTGAAAAGCTACCAGGTAATATTGCTTAAAATAATACTTGGAAGTTGAATTCATCATTTCACAACACTCAAGATGAGTTGTCTTTCTAAATGATGCAAGGTACTTATGTGATAATCTAACAATGTATTACAGCTGGTATTAGTTTGCATATGATTTCTTCGCTCTTAAAAAACTTTACCTTTATTTAGTACCTGTTTGGGCCATCTATATATCTACTTGTATGCCAAATAAAGTTTTCATTGTTGAAGGTGCAATAAGTAGTTGGTGTGTTTGCCAGACATATGCATATGCATATGCATCATGTAAGTTTCCTTTTTAAATTGGCATCATATCTGACCATATGTGTAGGGTGAAGTGTGTGTATTTTTTTGTTTGTTTTTTTTTTTGTTTGTTTTAAACAATTAGGTGACATACAACATGGGGGGATTTAATTTCAGGTGCATATGGTTGTGGATGGATGGATAGATGGATGTTACAAGACATAAAACATCAATTAATAGAAGTGGAATGCAGTAATGTAACAAAAGCACTAATGGGGAATACATACAGGTGTGCATGACATTTGGAATCAAGTGAGAAATTGTACTGGCAGCAAAACAAAAACGTGTTTTAAACAAAAGCATCCATCCGAGAAACAAAGTGATGTAAAATGCATCCAGCCAGTGATTGTTTTATTTGAATGTTAAGAAAGTGAAAGAAGGAATGAGATACTTTTCACAGATATTCAGAGGAGAGAAGTCAGAAGTTAAAGACAAAGGACAGAACAGTTAAAAAATGAGTGAACAGTGGAAAGACAGACCAAGAAATGGCCAAGGGAACATAAAATTTAATGAAGTTAAGGCTATCTCAGGACAACCTGCATAGAAATCCTGAAAGAAGGGATTTCTGATAACTATTTAGTGATATAGTGTAGGATTTGTGAGTACTTGGAGCTGTGACAGTGGAAAATAATTCACCCTTAACTCCTATGCATGATGTATCAAAGTATAGTCAGCTGTTTGGCAGAGTGAGTGCAGTTATTGAAAGAATGGAAATGTGGGAGTGATATAATTGAGTGACTAATCACAGAGGCAAGGTAAAAAATGAAATAATGAAGATAATCTTAAAAGAACCTACTGCTGTGTTCATGTTTATTTTATTTACCACTTCAGAACAAATAAACATTATTATGTGTTTAGAGGAAAAACTGATGGATCTAGTTGTCAGCATGATAACCATGTTGTGGGATGAAGGGTCTACAACAGTTAGGCTGGGGGCATAAGGAATGGATTACATGGAAAAATACATTTCTTTCTGCTTAGTTCATATAAGGGAATGTATTAATGTTGTCACACATTTCTTTGTAACATTTTATAAATATGCCAGTGTTGTGTGCATAGTTTTCCTATCTGATAACTTCTCATTTTGAAGGGCACATATATCTTTCAGACTTCCCCCATCCACATAAAACAAAGCTCATCCCTGACCATATTCAAAAACAACTTGGATCTATGGATGCAGAATAGAAAAATTACTACAGTACTGCCCCCTGTAATACTAATGGACAGAAGGAGTTCCTGAATGCTTATCTGATGCATGGGTTTCCTCGATTTATCTATGGTATGATCCCAGTTATTCTCATTAGGGGTAATGTATAATCATTGACCATGGGATGGGTAAGACCAGTATCTAACCAAATAGGATAGGTTCATTCAAGCAGAAAAAGGGAAAGTGGCCAGGCTTAAAATGGCCCACAAGGGCAGCTAGCCTAGTACTTACCTATGACCCTATAAACTGTGACTCCATAATTTAATATTCCAGTTAAAGAATGTCTGCCCTTATATAACAAGGATGGAGTCCTTTGAATGGGATACAGCAGCTGCTAGTGAAGCTTTCTCTTCCAGATACCCCATTACCGATACTTGTCTTTCTCAGTTGCCCTAGTCCTTAACTCCACTGCACCAAGATAAGAACATAGCAATAGGATGCTAAAAGCTCATGGAAAATGTTTTTTTTTTAGTTTCGGTGATATTAAAAATCCCATTTCCAAAAAAAAGCCAATTAATCTTCTTTTGGCTTTTCCCGGTTAGGAGTCACCACAGCGGATCACCTGTCCGCTCATGATTGGCAGTGGAGTTTTACGGTGTTGAGTTGCCAGCCCGGCTCTCAACCTTACACAGAAGGCACACACATGCACGCACTCACACCTAGGGCCAATTTAGAGTGTAAAATCCACCTACAGCATGTCTTTGGGATGTGGGAGGAAACCAGAGCACCCGGAGGAAACCCACACAGCCACAGGGAGGACATGCAGACTCCGCACAGAAGGCACCCCAGGTGAGGATTGAACCAGAGAACCTCTTGCTGTGAGGTGACAACGCTAACTGCTGCACCACCGCGGCTGCCCATAAAAAAAATGGAGCTTAAAACAACAACAACAAAAAAATCTTTCTGTTTAAAATTCAGATTTTTAGTGAAAACATCATTATCTTTAAAAGACTGCCTTTGGGAATTGCATGTTGTAATTGTGATAGCATTTTGTGAGAGTTTTTTTTTTTTAGTTACATTGAAAGAATAGCCTTCAAAAGAAGATCATCTTTTAAAAAAGAACACAAAGAAGCTGTCATTCCTTTTAATCAAACCTGCCATGCTCCAGAAACATAAAAAAATGCCTAGAATTTGTAGTAGAACACTATTTAATAGTTACTAATGGCTTCCATTATTTAATGTTTCATGACATAAATGAATGCATTATTTTCTGCTATGTAATGCGTAAATGTGGAGCTTTTCTCCTAACACCTCTGCTAAAAAGGGGTTTTCCATGATCCAGTAAAGCTATCCTGGTAAACAAATGCAAATAAATAAACAGATAAATAACATACTATATAAATTACACAAACATAGTGACCACAATAATGAGGATGTTGACAGAGAGAGTTTCATGTAGAGCAAATGGTTAGTCATCTCTTCAGCCACTCTTAACTAAGGGAAGTTTTACAATACAGTTTGTTTGATAAGCATAAGACAGACCCCATACTTTACTCCCAGTGTAACTGCTTTTTATTACATCCTCTTAAATATAAAAACATTTGTTTCTGTTTTACTGCTGTTAACATTAGTGATTTGCGTTACTTACTTGTTTGTTTGCTGAGGTGGGAAGTTGCTCAACAAACTATTAATTCAAGGCCAAGCCAAGGTTGCATGTTCCAAATAATAAATGAATAAAACAACTCTTGCAAATCCAAACACTAATAGTAAAACCTATTATTTTGATTAGGGCATAATAACATTTAAAAAAATAAAAAAAATGCAGATCACATGCACAGTGGTAGGCAAAAGAATTAAGGGTGTAACGGTAGAGATAATATTAGCTTAACTTAAGCTATCTTCTGCACTTTTTGTTTTCTTTTCAATACTAAAGGCTTCTCCCGGATATTGCTCACCTAAAAAGTTGAGAATTGCTTCTTTTGAACCTTTTATCCAGATTTCAGTATTTTATAATGTTATATGTATTACCCCACACTTGAAACTATTTCTCTTTCTACATTTTTGGCACATGGCAAATACATGGGGGTCTTAAACTTCATGGAATCAAAGTTTCATTTTTGTGGACAATAAGAATAACAGTGCAGAACTATAAATATATATTAAACATGACTAAGTCATAATGAAAACTTATAAGGAATGCTGCAGAAACTGCATTAATGCAGAATCTGTAGTATATGATTTGCACAGCATTATACAGTTTAAATCTCTGTTTTAAATCTAAAGAAAAAGAAAAACTTGATTTAATTAAAATGTAACATACAGGAATATATAATTCTAAAGTTGACAAAAGCAATGATATAAATTCATAAGTTCACAGGTACTAAGCTATTGATATGTGAAAATCTCAAGAACCCAGTCCTGCATTTGCATGGTAGTAGTTAGCCTTATAATTTGCATACAAATAACCCAGAGACAAGTCATACAGTTATATGTTGGGACATTTACATCTCCCCTATCTATGAGGGACAGGGGAGGTGCCAAAGCAGGAGTGAACTTACTGGCACATATCCAATAATCCAAACCACATCTAAAGCAAGAGAAATGCATTTCATTGTGAGGAGAGGACGATAGATCTGCAGAAGTAGCCAGCTCTGTGATGCAAGCACAGCCTTCACCCCCAACATGATCTATTCACCCTGCCAATGAGACTGTGATCCTTTGAGTGTGTGTTGATGACACCACTGGACATGTGAATATGTAATGGATCTGACTGAATAGGTCCTGTTGAAGCTCTATATGAAAGGCACTCCTAGTAGTCTATATGGTACTAAAAAGAGGGCAGGTCTTATAGGCAGTCTGCTTAGTTTTTACTAAGTTATAGCTGTCAAAAGGCATCATACCTAAAAAGAAGCATTTGTTCAGATTTTTTTCAAGTTCCACTACATTGGAATTGTAATAGGTAAAATATGTGTCAGGGAAATGTGAAACCATGCAAAACCTGAAACAATTAGATGCACTATTTTACATGAGATATATGTGTGCTCTTTTATTTTATAGAAAATAAATGGGACAAAGCTTTGACTCTGTAGCAAAGGATAATGGTCCCTTCTCTTTCACATGTAGAGTACCAGTCACATACTAACTTTGATGCTGGACTTCCCTGGAGTAAATAAAAATACTTTGTTTTTACCAGAAAATGGTCTATCTTATTTATGTCTCAAGTAATTCAACCTTGGGGCGATTGTATAGTCTACAAATAGCTGAGCAACATATCCACCCACTGTATGGTTGAAAGGTATGACAGTCTTCCCACATTAAACACATCTAGACATAACATTCCATTTCTCAAATGTAAGAATGAAACATTTTACAACTCACCATGCAATGTAGAGTTTTATCATTCTGTATTTGACTGTAATAAATTTATATCAGCACTTTATTATGGCACAATCTATACTCAGTTTGTAGTTTTGTACAGCTTATGTGGGTATGAAAACATTTCTCCAGTTCATAATCTATTCAGCTATCATGCTTCCAGTTTATTTTTGCAAACAATAATGGATTTGGGATATAAATAAATGATTTACACTAAGGACAGCTGCCGGACTCCATTGTTCTGATATTGTATTATTACATGAAAAGCATCTTCCCCAATTAGAATATGGTAAACTTACATTTGACTTTGGTATCTTAAAGCAATCTTCTCACTGTCTAGAATAAAAGGTCAAAGCACTGTAGTAGTCTGTTTTCTATAACATAATAATTCGGAGAGAGAGGATTTTTGAAAGCATCTATGTGAATGCAATGAGTGATGATTACAAACTATGATTAGACATTCAGTCCTGCTTGCTTTGGTTAGATTGGTGCAATCACAAAGAACAGCAGAAACAAAATTATTGCAGTAGTCTTCAAAATATTACTTGTCGAAAACAGTTTGCTAGATCCTCATTAAAGTACGAATATTCAGATTACTGCCTTTTTTTCTTAGGTTTTATCTCATAGACAAGGGATGCTGTGTCTTGTGCATGCTGTGGTTAAGTCGATGCCCTAATTCCTAGGTAAGTATTGGTTGGCCACCCTTGTGGGCCAATTTAAGCCTAGCCAATTTCACTTTCATAGGCTCAATTTAAGCCTAGCCAATTTCCCTTTCAAATATCAGACTTAAATCCTGTACTTTGTTTCTGTGAGGCAAGCACCATAACCATTATACCAACCTCCAACCCCCACTTCTTTACTATTGTGGTATCTGTATTGATGGGGATCTAATATTCTAGATCAGGACTGACATTATAGGAAAAATGATGCCAACAAAACAGATAGTAGTACATGTGAGATAAATGATGAGTGTCTACAGAAAGGTATTTTTATTATAAAAATACCTTGCATTTGAAAATGCTTCAAGTGTTACATTACCTGTGGAAGTACGAACAGATATACTAGATTTGCAAGTTAGGCTATCTGTAGTGCAATATAATGTAGCACAGCAACAGAATGCAAATGCTGTGCACCCAACAACTGAGCAGGCAGAGTAGGTACTGCATGGTATACATACATTGTGACACAACACACAGCCAGCAACTTTTTCTAGGATTCAGAAACATTTGTTACACTGTAACAGGTAGTTGTGTGTGATGAGTGGCTGTGTGCAGAGTGTGTGATACAGAGGTACACAGTGTGAGTGGATGAGGCCAAGAAACAGAGCTGCTCGGTTTAATTTCTCTAAGAATTTTGGGTTTCTAATACCATGATGGGAATGGACCCCGTTCCTAAGTCAAAGTATGATTTAAATTTATAAAATTATTATTGTTTCAGTCTTTGATGCTAGCTAAAAGTGCTCTTCACAACACTGGCAATGTGCATAGAAATGACTCCTGCAATTCATGTATCGGTAGCATATCTAAATATGACTGTATATTCTTTTTATAAGACCCATTGCTCCTAATACTACTGGAACTGTCTGGGTATCCTCTTTCCACATTACCCTCATTTCTGCCTGCAAATCCTGTTATTTTATGATTTTGTGTCTCTCTCTGTACGTAAGACACTGTACACTATAGAAACTTCAGTGGTCAATGCTATTTTTGTCTTCCTTTCATGGACTACTGTATCTTGTTGTTCAGATCTGGTTTTAAACTATTAGTAGGTGATTCCACTTTCTATCATGCTTAGTAGCTTATGTTTCCAATGCTTCTCAGCTACTTCAGTATTGTAATGTTTGCATAATCTCCAATGCAACACTCTTACCACATTATTATGCCTTTTAGTATACAGGACCTCTGCCATTAGTGTATCACACTCAGTAACAAGTTGTCAGACTGGTTCTAATTCTGTTTTATAAAATCTGTATTTCTCTGTTTCTCTGGTATGTTCAAAGGACTTTGTAAACCAACAATTCTACAGTCCACTATACTGGACCACCAATATTAACCTTTCATCTTTTGGTTTAAATTCTTTAACCATTCCTGTGTTAGATCCTAATCAACATAGGGTTGTTCCAGGAGATTTCTGTGCTTGTAACTATATTTATACCTTTTCCACATTTCTTGCATTCTCATCCAATCCTTCACCTTATATCATTTCCTTTGTTTCAGACATATTCAGTTGCTGCCTGATTTTTGTCTGCTTCTGATTTGATTTCCATTCCTGCTTGACACTGATATGCTTCTGCTAAATTAAGCAGGGAAGTCATCTTAAACGTGTTCTCCTTGTGTTTTAAAATTTTCACTATGTTTGGTTCTTGTGAGGTCTGCAGATATGTGTGCTGTCTTATGATTGCAGATATATACATGTAATCCTTTTCAAGAAGGTTAGTACCTCCTTCAGAATAAGGGATATATAACCTTAGTATACACTGATTTTTATAAATCATTTGATAAGCATGAAGCATTTTTTTTTTGTTTTCCTGTCCAACCAATCCAGTACCTTTTAGGGCCAGTCAGTTACCTCAAAACTGTAAGTTAGAATAGGAAGAGCAAATCACTTTATTGCATAGACTTTGTTCCATCATGTCAGGGCTGTTTTCAGTATTTTTATTTATTTATTCATTTATTTCCTTATTTATTTATTTAACATTTGTTTACTGGGAAAGTTCAGCTTGGAATGAAGCCAATTTTCAGTGGAGGCCCTGGAAGAAATCATCCAGACGCATGTCTTTGTAATATAAAGTATTAATTTGTCCTCCGGATTCACAAATCCTTCCTGTAAGACTTAATAAGTCTTACTTGGAGGCTGCAGTTGAACCATATGATGTCAGTGTGCCATGAATATGCATGAGGGCACGCTGACTCAACCGTAAGTCTTACACAGACCGTGTAAGAAAGCAGGGGGCGTGTCCGACTGCCGAGCAGTCTAAATGTCCACGCCCCTGCAAGTGTTGAAAATAAAAGCAAATAAACAAGAGCGAGTCCGCTCAAATGCCCCTGCACCCAACACCTCACTGTCTGATATTGTAAACCCCCATCACAGTTCTAAAACGCATAACATTATTTTTTTTTTTTAAATTCCCAAAATAGCTGCCCGTATTTGCGCGTGTGTGTGCAGGTGTGCCCATTGCTTAGCTAGAGCTAGCAATTCTGACATGGAAGGGCATAAGAAAGAATGTTTATGCAAATCACACCAAATAGCAATAGCATAATGGTAGAGCGTTTACACAAAGAAGAGGCATTCATGGTTTGATTCCCACCACTCCCTTTCATATTTATTTTTTAAATCAGTATATGGAATAATACCTAACATATATGTTTAAACATAACTAAAAAGCAGTGAAATGGCCAATGTATCAGTGAATAAAATAAATATTTTAAAGGATCCCAGTATAAAATTGCCTGCAGTTAAGCAGCACTTCACCCAGCGCAATATAGTTGCCCCTAGCTAACTTGCGCTTTACCCAGTGCAAAATAGTTGCCCGTAGCTAAATAGCACTTTACCCAGCGCAAAATAGTTGCCCAAAGCTAAATAGTGCTTTACCCAGAGCAAAATAGTTGCCCATAGATAAATAGTGCTTTATCCAGCACAAAATAGTTGCCCATAGCTAAATAGTGCTTTACCCAGTGCAATCGGTTTGCATGGAGGTGCGCCGTGCCAACCAGCACCCCGTCGGGCAACATGGAGCAACATAGAGCAAAGTTGCTTACACACAGCCATGCCCCCTAACTTGTCTGGACAGTAGTAAAATAAAATACAATGATAAGGTTTGAACCCAGGACACTATACACCATAATCAAAGTACTGAACCACTAAGCCACGACAGCTTAGGAAAAACATCCACTGTTAACATATATATAGTAATAAATGTTAGATTAACCATTGCTAAGCAGGTCTGCAGTCAGCCGTGAATAGTCAAAAATGGCCAATCACAGAAAAGTGGGGGAAATGCGGCATATATAAGCTGCATAGGCGGGAATACTCACCATAACTGATTGTAGCTCCCATCTGCAGTTAGAATGTCTGGTGCTGGTGAGGGAACACGCTTTAGAGCGCAATGCTGGGGCATCAAGGAGTCAAGATACATGGTTTGGCTCCTAGTCCATCGGCATGAGACTCGACTCCTGCAGGGCCATTTCCAAGGAACGGAGTATAAGGCAGAGGCTTGGAACCGGTTGGCTCATGAACTCACCAGTGCCACAGGCATCCTTCGGATTGGTGAGCAGGTCCATCACCACCATGCAGACCCAAAGAGATGGAAGCAGGACCTTCTGAACCAGTGGATCCAAGAGGCCCGTCATATGCATGATGCCCCACTACTAAGTAGATAGCCATGGAATGCAGTATGTAAGACAAGCTAATATACTCTAAATAATGCATAGGTATGTCTAAATATGCTTTCATTTACTCCACAGCTGCAGGTGTTTGTGCTATGAATCAGCAAGCCTATGCAGATAGGCTGCTAAGGCTGCACCACCAGGCAGGTTAGTAAATATTCTGCATGTTTTGTTATATAATATATGTGAGAGAGCATGAAAAAAGTGTCATAACCCAATAATACAGCTAGCAAATGCCCTGAATAAATCCACTGCATGTACTGTTATATAACAAACGTCACTGAGCCATAAATAGAGTGTACTAACCCAGCAATCAAGGTAAAATAAGTGTGGAATACTATTTCTGCATGTACTGTCATATAATATAAGTGAGCAGGCCTGAAAAAGGGTGTTGTAACCTATCAATAAAGGTATAATATGTCCTGAATAGGTCTCCCGTATGCACTGTAATATGAAATAAAGGAGAGAGCCTGTAGAAAAGAGTGTGCAATGTAATTAATAAAGGTATAATACTTGGAGTGTGTCTGTGTCACTTACTTTGAAATGTTGTCGTACCCTTGCATTCAATAAACAGTACTGTAGTATTAGTTGCTGTCAACCCACATTTGTGCAGTCCCATATGAAGTGGATGAATGAAGTGCCAGTAGCTGGGAAGCATATAACATTAATTCCATGAATAAATCCTCTGCATGTACTGTTATACAACAAATGTCAGAGAGCCATGAATAGAGTGTAGTAACCCATTAATAAAGATAAAATAAGTCTGGAATACAATCTCTGCATGTACTGTCAGATAAAATAAGTGAGCGAGCCTGAAAAAGAGTTTTTGAACCTATCAACAAAGGTATAATATGTCCTGAATATGTCTCCTGTATGCACTGTAATATCAAATTAAGGGGAGAGCCTGTAGAAAAGAGTGTTTAATGTGAATAATAAAGGTCTAATACTTGGAGGGTGTCAGTGTCAGTTACTTAGAAATAATACATGTAGGGGATATACACCTGCAGTCAATAGTAATGTAGTGTAGAGTAAAATTGCTAATAATATGTTAATGGATGTTTCTCCCCCCCCCTACTCCATGTGCATAAACAATGTAATTCCACACTTCAATGGGTATGTATAATCTCATAACATTTGTTGGGACATCTGTCCTATTGTTCAATAAAAATCTGTTTTTACTTTGATACATGTGCCCTGTTCAAACACTACATTCTTGGTGGCCTGTTGCCACCAATCATCCCTGCATGCTGTTGTAATGTCCACTGTTGTTCAATATTTGCATGTGTTATGCTTGCTGTTCAACTGTTGTAACCCTGGTGCATTGGGTTAATGGGAATATTACTGCATGCTGTTACAACTCATTTTGAATGCTGCTGTCAATGTAGTAATTAAACACACCTAATCAGAGAACGTATGGGAAGGCCAGTCCCAGTGGATCCACCTGTCCCTCCTCAGCAGGCTAATGCACCTGGCACCAGCATGTCTGGTGCCCAGCCTGGGCTACCCTCCTCTGTTGGTCCTGTGCCACCTTTGGGTGGAAGCACTGCAGGGGATGGGGCTCACCCCCCCTGCAAGCGTGGGTGGAGAAGGGCCACCTGTCACCTTCCGAAGGTTCCGGGTTGTGGTGTGTAGGGAGATCCAGCGTTTAGTCGCTGATCCCCTACACCAGCTCGAGGCGAGAGTGGCATGACTCACGGGTGAGCCTGCCCCTCCTATGCAGCCCCCAGCACAGTGACCCTCGGGTCTATGAAGGTTCAGTGGTGACTGCCCATGGGTGGGGATCTCAGTCCCACTGTTACCATCTGTGGGCTCATGGGCTTGCGATTTCCAAACATCCGTCCCCATCAATTGTGTTCACCCACCCTATGTGTCATACTCCGCCCCTGTATGCATCTTGTTTGTCTTGTCTGTTTACCTCCACAACCTACCTCCCCAAATATACCTACTTCCCCTACCTCACTTTCCACTCTCACCTGAAAAAAAAAAAAAAAAGGGCAATCTGTACCCACAAAAAAATTACTCCCCATACATAGCTGCCCATCTCGCACACATGTCCGCTGGACATGTAAACTGATAATTACAATTGGCAGTACAACATACTTTGTTCTCGCCACCCAACTCCCAGGGGTGCAAGTATCCAAAATTAAGTCAAAATGCATAGCATATGCACAGCTGTTGCTGTTAAAGAAATGGGCAGCTATGGACCTTCTCTACACCCGTCCTGCACATCCCGAGCTTGTTTTCCTACTGTCTTTCCCTCTTTGTGCCCCTTTTTCACCACTTTCATATCTCCCCATTTTCTTTTCTTTCAAAGAAATTAGTGTGGGGGTTAGCGGGAGTAAGCACTTTTAAGCAGTAGTAAGCGGGTTTAAGCGAGTGTGCGCATGTGTGTGCTAAGCTTAGCATCACTAAGCGTCGCACAAACCTGCGGAAACTCGCTTACAACTGCTTAAAAGTGCCTTAGTCACTCTATGTCAGGGCCCTTGTTCTGCTCAGCAGCAAAATAAAAGACCTCTGTCAGTCTCGAACCCCAGACCTTGGGCACACTAGACTGCATGAATTACCACTAAGCCACAGCAGATATACAAATAACTTGGTTCTGACATAAATATATCATGCATTACAATGAGGGAATGTAAATGGAAATTAAGAATGGTATAACACAAACCCTTTTCTGTGTGTCTTTACCAGCAGTGGTTGTGGAATTGCATGACATGACTGTGAAAAGAGAACCAGCCATCCTAGCAGGGAATAATGTTACAGTAGCACATTACAAACACCACACAGTATCAGACCAGGATAAACATTGGCCACAGGAATACAGTGCAATGACCATGTTTGTATGACAGTTAATTGAGTAAGTGAGAAAAATGTGCATACTCCAATGTATCCTGTGTTAGCATTTGGAGGGGTGCGTACATGTCTATACTGAGATGTGTGTACTGGAAGCAGCAACATGCAGGTATGAGTACAACATGCACATAACTGGCTACAACCCTAGCATCAGATAAGAGACATATACCAACCTTCAGACTGACACAATGGTGTCCAGAGCAAACAATAATGGGCCCCACCTTTGAAATCTGAAAGGGCTATGCCTACCTAACCTAGCATTATATAGCAGTGGGCTGCAATCAGAGTGAGTAATGCAATCACCAAACAGCAGGCTGCATGCAATTACAGAATGCTGGGCAGCAATTGATGCAGAGGCTGTCACATGCACAAGTGCAGATACCTAGAAAAGCAGGCTGTACCTGCAGTCCACACATGCAATCATATCATTGCAGGTGTCATGAGAGAGGGAGTGAGAGAGAGAGAGACAGAAACAGAGACTGAAGCTGAAATAGAGGGCAAAAACCCAAACCAAATCAGCAAAAAAAAAAAAAAAAACGAAGGTGCAATAGAGGGCAAATACCCAAATCAAACCAGCCAAAAATAAAAAAGGACCGAAGGTGAAATAGAGGGCAAATACCCAAATCAAACCAGCCAAAAAAGAAAAAAGGCCGAAGGTGAAATAGAGGGCAAATACCAAAACAAACCAGACAAAATAAAATTCAAAACCATAACACACGGAGCAAGTAAATACAAATGTAAGGTATGTAACTCAAATGTATGTGTTGGCATGTCTTAGATGTTCCCAAAGAGTACTCCACACACTGCAAATCATCCATGTGTGGCAGCAGTATGTATCTATTTGTATCTGCACATGTGCATAGGGCAAGGGACATACTGCAACTGTTAGTGAAGGGTGGACAGCTATCTGTCAATGACTGTTGATATGTGCATATATCCATGTAGGTTGTGGTTTGTGGCCTAGAAGACAGCATGCAGTGTGGTGGAGTGGCCTTAGGTCAACTGGTGCCCTAGGCAAAAGGGACCCATGGTGCCCCCACCACACTTCCTGGTGCCCCCATCCATGTGTCCACATAAATAGTGGAAAAGCACCCCTGCTAGAGTGGTGCCCTAGGTGGCCGCCCAGTCGGCCTTTGCCTCAGGCCAGCTATGGTAATGTTGATATATGTCATGTGGTGGTTAAATGCTGTGGGACAGATTTGTCAGATCTGATGTGTTACAGACAGTGAGGCCTGCTAATGCTACAAGGGCTGAGGACACCCACATGCATTCTGCACAACACTGTGCAATGAAATCACATACCTGTACATCCAACAACTGTCACCTAAGTGAGATCCCCACCATGAATGGTGGACTGTACATGTGCCTATATGTACATCCATGTGTACAGCAATGGATGTGTACATGTATGTGTATAGATAGGCATATATATATATATATATATATATATATATATATATATATATAGATATATATATATATATATATATATATATATATATATATATATATATATATATATATATATATATATATATATATATATATATATATATATATATATATATATATATATATATATATATATATATATATACATATAGAGTGAGAGAGAGAGAGACACAGAGACATGGGGTCATATGTACCGCAACAGGTGTGTGGTGAACAAGGCATCAACTGTAGACAAGTGTTGCTACTGCAGTGCCATTCCACCTTCCCAAAACAGTGTACCCATCAACTATCACATAGGCAGAGATCTGCCTAACAGTGAAGGTGTGATAAGGGAATATGAGACACAGGTGGACAATAGCCTCCACTGTGATGAAGACAGTGCCACACTACACCTGTAATCTGTGTGGTATGTGTCATGACAACAGGTGTGTCATCTATGGAAGTATAGGGTACGGTTCCCCTCTACTCATCACAATGCCCTGTGTGGTATGTACTTCACATGACAACTACACCAGGTGAGCAGGCCACAGACAGACATCCCAAAGGGTAATACAGTCCGCAAACAGATGCCCTTTGCAGACTGACTCACAAAACCACAACTACACTGTATTGCATACTGGCCACACAGAGGTGACCTCTGCCGGACATACAGAGGTATGTCACACTCATAGCTGGGTGACAACCACCATGGCAACATATCACAACCCCTCGGGGTTACACACTCTAGTGCCCTAAACCTTGTCAGCTCACTAAACAGCACATGCTGGAGGGATAGATTCCCATCTCAGAGATATGCCATACACCAGAATAGACCACATAGCAATAGCAAACAAGGCTCCTCCTTAGCAGTTGTTATAAATACCCATGAAGATTGTGTGGGAGATTGTTTATACACCCCAGGAAACACCTCTGTGGTTCAAGTTGGCAGGGGCAAGTGAAATCAAAGTACATGTGTGTCAAAGGCCAGGGTAGCATATGGCTAGGCTGCCGTAGGCCCTAGGGCCAATAGCATATCACCTACCTATGACACTATGCACTCACACATGTATTTAATGCAATAGCTGCTATGTGAGGTTGAATGAGTGTAACGCTGAATGTGTGCAAGGTGTGTAAATGTGTGATAGCTTAGTGTGATGTTGTATCTGACGTGGTAGTGCCTAACCTACCTGTGAGGACAGCAACTGACGTGTAATGTACTGTTAGGCAGACATAGTAGTACGGCATATGATGTGACGTAGTTCTCCGTTGATGAATGTGGTGTCTCACTGTAGGCTAAAGCAATACATGTATGCTTAGTGACTGGTACTGCAGGTGAATCCATCACCAATATGAACTGTAGTACTACCTGAAACTGTAGAGCTAAACAGCACAGTATGGTGTGCATTCACATTGCTTGGAAACACTGTCATGTGTGTTTCCTGTAGTCTGCACAGAGGACAGACTGCATGCATAAGGGTGTGTAAGTAGTGGTACACAGCACCGTATGGTACACAGGTAATGCTCATCTGTGTTGGCATACAGTGGTGCGTTGTATGTTTGCCTGATGAGTGTGTGATTATGCCTGTACAATGGCTGCAATCATATGTGTGTTACAGGGTTGACAAGTGTATCCAGTGCCATCTATAGTCTGTTACTGCAGTATGCCACCTATAGTAACAACTGGACACATCTGTTAGGCAGGGCTATGGCATCAATGAATAGGGTGTTTGAGTGGTACTACTGCACCTGTACTTCACATCCATTGCAATGGATGATTTCTCTGTTCGTGCATTGGTGTGATATACACTCCTGTCTTGAGGTTGTGCAATGTGTCACAAACAGTGTGTCGGGTACCGTTGTATAGTGGTGTGATATATAGAGTCTGCCAGGCAGTGTTAGTTAGTTGTGGCCTGAGAACCAGTAAGTGTTAGTGAACGTGTGTAACCACTGACAGACAATAGGATGGTATATATGTCAGTAAAGTGATATCTGTGGGTAAAGGTGTAAAGTGTGCCACAGGACACTCTCACACAAATAGTTCATATCTTTTTCAGGCAGATGGCCCTCCAATGTAATCCAGCTTACACTGCAGAAGAGGAAGAGGTGATAGTCAACAGCCTTTTGCAGCAGTACACCATGCTGTTCTCCAGTAAAAGCCAGCACCAGCAGGAGCATACTGCACTGTGGCAGGAGCTTGTTAGTTAGGTAAATGACATAGGCATGCATAACTGGACATATGAGCAGGTACGCCATCACTGAAGTGATGTAATTAGACAAGTCCAGTGGCATGCGTCTGATATCCAAAAACAGCAGCTTGCCACGGGTGGTGGGGTGGCCATACACCCCCCCCCTCACCAGAGCGGAGGAGCTGCTCCTAAGCATGGTGGCTCCTGGACAACAGCTACAACAACCTCTGATATGTGTTGTAATGGAGGTCGGAGCCACCCAGCACATCCACCTGGAGCAAGCAGGTAATATGCCCTATCTGTAGACTACAGTTAACTGTATTGTTAAAATATGTGTATGTGAGATGTGTACTGTGTGTTTAGCAGTTCCGCTGCCTACTGTTGTGCAATATGGATAGTTTGTATAATATCCCTACACCTGTGACTGGTGACTGTTGTTGTACTGCAGTTTAGCATACCCACTGTAGCAATGCCACAATTGTGGCCATGGATGAACCCTCTCATATTCTCGTAGATCCCTCTGGTGTGATGGCAGGGCAGCCAATCTATGCTGGTGAGTGTGTTATACCTGCAATGTTGGTAATGAAATATGCATGTCATAGGTGAGGTGTAGGCCATGTACACGTAACACACCTATGCATAATGCATGCTGTGCATGTTTGCTGTGAGACGTTGCACAGCTCAGTAATGTCAGTAGCTTGCTCAATGACATGCAATACACAGAGCATGACACACAGTTGTGGCAACCCCGTACTGCACATTGGATAGGCATAGTTGCAACACCAGTACACAACAGAAGACATTTATCACATGCAATACACAAAGTCATGCTACATATGGCATCACGACACACCCGCTGTAAAGTCACACGTCAGTATCCCACATGTCATCCACACACACATGATGTACCTCAGGCGTAGAGGCCTATCATGGGGCTGTGCAACAGTCTTCAACACATAACACAGTCATGTTAGGCAATGCTCCCTACTGGGCACCTCATACACCCATGTACAAAGTGGCTGTGTAATAGTGAACATATCCACGGAACTGCAGTTCAGGTACAGCATGTTAGGCAGTGGTCTGTCACACAATAGTAGCCATGAGTGACCACAAGATGCATGATGATGATGATGGCACATGGTACTACACCCCATCCAGTTACAGTGACCACAGTACTACACATAGCAGTCATTGTTGTGTACCTCATTGTTCTGTGTGTGCAAACATATGCACCTATACACACCATGCATAGCATGTTGTGTGTGTGCTTACATATGGTAGTATACACATTTTGCACAACAGCCGCCATCTGTACAAAGTGTCACATATATGTCCTGGAATGCTATTGGGTGTATAGGTCATATAACACACATTGGGTATGTGTGGTGTTAATGGTTGCAGTCGTGTAGCATGCCATGTCATGGCTGGCAACAACATATCTGCAATATGTCCCACATGCACCATAACCACTGTGTAATGTCCATGTCGTGCATTGGCATTCCTTCATGTCTACATGCACCACTCATCCCGTGTCTGTACATTGCATGCATTTGCTACACCTGTGCCCACTATTATGTGATATGGACACAGACACTGTCATCACACATGTCAATCTATGTGTCACACAGATGACACATGCAGCCATGGTATGTATACCATTGAGTGATGGTGCACATGACATTGCAGAGCAGATAACACTTGCACAGCAATGTAGTGTCCATGTACACATTGTGTTCCAGGGTGTAGCCAATCACTGCACAACTACACAAATGCATCAAAGCCATGTATAATGTCATTAGAAAGGGCTGTCTACACTTGCACTGCATGGTGTTGAGCAACACATGGTCTGCCTGCTGACTCATGTGTGGTGACTGTTTGCCTTGAGATACTGTCACCCACCATCAACCACTATTGTGTATGTGTTGGATTGCTAGTGTGTGTGTGTGTGTGTATGTGTGTGTGTGTGTGTGTGTGTGTGTGTGTGTGTGTGTGTGTGTGTGTGTGTGTATGTGCTGTGGTGAGCAATGTATTTCTGTGCATGTGTGCATGTGTGCATGTGTGTGTTTATCTGTTCATGTGTTCATGTGTGCTAACATCATGTACAGATTGTAAAGTGCGTTTCCTGTCTTCCTTCCACAGGTGCTGTGTTAGGCGTCGCTGAGTGTAGCAGGGAACCTGATGTCACTGCCACTAATAGTGGAGATGATGAGACATGTATTGTGGCACAGGAAGGTCTGACAGAGTCTGTCATTGGTCCACCAATCGACAGTACACAGCAGTCAACCCCATCTATGTGCACACTCATACTGCCAATACATCACCCGTCACCAATGGCCGTAGCTGAGGGACAGCATACAGTTGGCATTGACCAGGAGAGTGTGGAACCTATGGCACATGCATCCCCTCACAGCAGCCATAGCCAGATTACCGGAACGGTACCACATAGGCGGATGTCCAGGGGTTCTCGGGGGAGCACCACTGGTCGTACTGCCCCTGGCAGACATGCCCCAGGAGGTATTACAACCTCAAATATGTTCTGGGCTGTAATGCAGGCAGGCATAGGCATGTATGGAACGGTACACCCGACAGGGAGTAAGGGTGCCGAGGGCCCATTACACTGCTATCAATGACAGCATCCGTGACCTTGCCGGTGCCATCCGGAATTATACTGAGGTCACTGATAGCCATTGGAGGGAGACATTTGATGTCCTCCACAATGTGTTAGCCATGAGCCAGGACCATGCGGGAAGGATGAGAGGCTGACGCGGATGCATGCCAGCAACACCATCAGCTGCTATTTGTCGCGGATAGACCACAGATCCCAGCCGCTCCCGTAGTGGCAGTACCAGCCCCAGCAATGGTGGGGCTGGCCTATCCATTGACTGTCCTACTAGACCACATGCACGTGGCGCTGGCCAGTCCCAACAGGGACATGGGTCCAGTCATCATACCTCTGCCTCTGATGATAGCACCCAGTCAAGGTTGGTACTGTATACTGCCCGTAGCACCCCTGCTAGGCACAGGTATGGCGTCCATGGCCAGAGACAGTGATCTGTACGGCCTAGTAGGTACAGTCTGTGGCTGTCCCACAACTGCCCGTATATGGCAGCCACATGGTGGAGTTGTGTGCATGCGGACACACACACATTTACCATACAACTAGGGCTCACACGTACATGCACACATTACATCAACATTGGACCATGCAGTACTGTTATCCCTCACACACACACACACACACACACACACACACACAGACATGCCGATTGGATGGGTCAATGTCGGGCTCTGGCAAACCTACAACACACCCTGTGCATATGATGACACCTGTGCCACCTCCTGTCATCTGTCACATTGATGCAGGAATAGGCTAACATGGTTCTGATGCAAAGGGTGACATAATAGCAGTGTAGCAATAGTAGCAAATTGCCAACAGGAAGGTGTACTGATATCCTTGTAGGTATATCTGAGCAGGCATTATGCATCACAGCTCTGATAGTCATTGTAGTATTGTTTACACCTGTGTTAGGTCTGAGTATGTATTGTCCACCCATGTGCCACTTGGATGAAATGTACAGTGTTGACAGCATGTGTTAGTGAGTGGACAGTACATGTGTTATGTGTGCATTACAAATTAGCAGGTGTACATCTGTGAACATGGTGTGTGTGCACTGTCTGCATGTATGTGCATAGTGGATACGTGGGATGTGCGACATACCCTGTTCTACACATTGTTAACATCTCATGGTATCTTTCGATGGCCAGTATGCATTCTACTACAGATATGTACTAACATAGGTACACATGTGTGTATGACATGGGTTGGCACTATGCTGTGGGTGATACCGTTGATATCTGTCAATGATCTGCAGTCTGGCAGTATACACCACCTCAACAGCATTACTATAACCAATCATTGGATGATGTCCTGACAAATGACTCACAGTGGTAGGGAACTCAGTAGCAGTTGGATCCTTCCAGTACTATACTATGACAGTAACCAGTGGTATTGACCGCCACACGTTCCTGGGACCACACCTGTGTGGCATAAAGCCCTCTTTGGTACATGTAAACATACTAGGGATGTGTCCATCCACATCTGGTAATGCATGCATTGGCCTACACTGCATTCCCCGGATGGGACGCATATCCTACACAAGGGTATCATACAGATACCTGTTGTCCAATGCATGCTGTATAGCGGTACGCCGTCTATGGCATGGTCATCCACATTTACTATACATACTATCCCGACAGTACCACATAGGTGGTAGCCCTGAACACGTATGTTGGGTACCAATGTGTACAGACAGACACGTGTTATGTAATCTGTCACTTGGTATCCACATATCCATAGGTATTGTGGGGTCCCTCGGTGTTTCACATAACACATTAGGGGCCTGCATGCATATCCACAGGGCTGGTGCACACCTATCATGACTGTCCATTAGTGCCAGTCGTTGTTGTGTATGAACATGTCTGACATATACCCCAGCAATTACCCTCACTCACAGTACTCTACAGTACATGTCATGGATGTGTGTGGCAGGGGTGTCCGTGGCCACGGGTCACTACATTGGCCGGTCTTGACGCAGACATACATATGTGGCCTATGATCTGAGAAGCAGCGGCACAATCTGTCGACGGTTACAAATGTATTCATGTAGTATGCAGGCTTCACACCTATGTACTGATTGAGGTCACATGTACACAAATCTATTTGACACGCAGATACCCGATGTGTGCAATGCACATACTGTTTGAAACATATTTCATACCATAGTAAAAGCAAACCCACACTGCATTGACCACCTGTGAAACACCCACTTGGCGTTTGCAGGACTCAAACCCCTACTTGACTATGTTATGAAACTAGTGGGATACGCATTAACACAACACACTATTTGCTTTACTGGGTGCATTCATTTCAAAGCTCTATTTGTAGGATGCTGACATCATCACACTTGCCAAAGAGGTATTCACCACTCCTAATGTGTTTCCACAGTCTCCAAATAGGCCACTCCTCTCAAAGGCAGTCTCACACACACACATTCATACTCAGCATTTACAGGATTCAAACCCCTACCTAACTATGTTCTGTTACTGGAGAGATATGCATTAACCTGGCATGCTATATGCATTACTGAGTGGCTTCTATTCTCCTTGAATATTTGTAGGATGCTGACATCATCAGACTTTCCAAAGAGGGATGTACCTCTTTTAAGATGTGTTTCCACAATCTCCAAAAAGGCCACACCTCTCAAAGATAATCATATACATACACACACCCCACACATGCACTCGGCATTTGCAAGACTCAAACCCCTACCTGACTATGTTTTGACACTAGTAGGATATGCAGTAACATGACGCGCTATTTGCTTTATTGGGTGCATTTATTTCAAAGCTGTATTTGTAGGATGCTGACATCATCACACTTGCCAAAGAGGTATTCACCACTCCTACTGTGTTTCCACGGTCTCCAAAAAGGCCAGTCCTCTCAAAGGCAGTCTCACACACACACATTCACACTCAGCAATTACAGGATTCAAACCCCTACCTAACTATGCTCTGCTACTAAAAAGGATACGCATTAACACGGCACACTACATGCCTTACTGGGTGGTTTCTGTTCTCCTTGAATATTTGTAGGATGCTGACATCATCAGACTTTCCAAAGAGGGATGTACCTCTTTTAAAATGTGTTTCCACAGTCTCCATAAAGGACACTTCTCTCAAAGGTAATCATACACACATCCCCCACACACACACTCGGCATTTGCAGGACTCAAACCCCTATCTGATTATGTTATGACACAAGTGAGATATGCATTAACACGACATGCTATTTGCTTTACTGGGTGCATTCATTTCAAAGCTCTATTTGTAGGATGCTGACATCATCACACTTGCCAAAGAGGTATTCACCACTCCTAATGTGTTTCCACAGTCTCCAAAAAGGCCAGTCTTCTCAAAGGCAGTCTCTCACACACACACATTCACACTCAGCATTTGCAGGATTCAAACCCCTACCTGACTATGTTCTGCTACTGGAGAAATATACATTGACATGGCACACTATATGCATTAGTGGATGGTTTATGTTCTCCTTGAATATTTGTAGGATGCTGACATCATCAGACTTTCCAAAGAGGGATGTACCTCTTTTAAAATGTGTTTCCACAGTCTCCAAAAAGGCCACTCCTCTCAAAGGTAATTATACACATCCACCCCACACACACACACACTCGACATTTGCAGGACTCAAACCCCTGCCTGACTATGTCATGACACTAGCACGATATGCATTAACATGACATGCTATTTGCTTTACTAGGTACATTCATTTCAAGCTCTATTTGTAGGATGCTGACATCATCACACTTACCAAAGAGGTATTCACCACTCCTGCTGTGTTTCCACAGTCTCCAAAAGGCCACTCCTCTCAAAGCCAATCTCACACACACATACATACACACAGGCAGACACACTCAGCAATTGCAGGATTTAAACCCCTATCTAACTATATTATGATACTAGTGAAATACGCATTAACACGACGCTGCATTCTTTACTGTGTGGTTCTTATGCACATGCTATGTTTGTAGGGTGCTGACATCAGACTGGACATGGTTATGTGTGTGCAGGTAGTGTTATGCAATCCCACAAATGAACCTTGTGGGTCAGCAGATGTGAACATCTTGAACAGGAATACGTGCAGTTTTAAAAGTCCAAAGAAACTTTGGGTTTTTTTCCGGATTTTTTGGAATTTTAACCCATGAACATTTGGCTTTAGGTTTAAATTCCAGGGTTGTGTTTCTTAAGGTTTTTTTTGGGGGTCTTCATTTAAGTTTGGGGTGCTACAGATACATTGAGGTTTACCCCTATGGGTTTTGAAACATTTTTCCCAGAGAAAATGATTCGGACCATTTCAACTTTATATTCCAGGGAAATTTTAACGTTTATTTAAAATCATCTTTGACATTGTAGGGCTAACCTGGATTTAAAGGGACTTTTGATTTTTCCACCCATGAATTTTTTGGACCATTTCACCCAAATTACACATTTCGCCAAACTAATTTCTGAATTAACCGGGAGGATTAATTATGGTAAAATTCATCGGTTGAGGTCCAATTTTTACCAAAAGGAATTTTCTGTTTTACTTTCCAATGACCTTCAAGCAACCAACAACACCAGAATACCAAACTGAAACCGATTGAAAACCCATTATGCAATAGTCTTGAAAAAAGGGGACCCACCCCTTTAATACACCATGTTTTGCAAACTACAGGAAAGTTCTTCTAAAAATTTTTAAAAAAATGCCCAAAGGGACAGGGACTACACCAATCCATGCAATTTTGAGGCCCAAAACCCTTCAGAAAAACCAGCCCTTGAGTTTTCCCACATATTTTTTTGGGCATGAATTCGGCCTAAATTTGCCCCAGGAAGTTAACGGGGTCCCAAAAACTCAGGACATGATGGACCCTTTTCCCCAAACTGGTTGGTTCCTTCCTACCTCCGTTGAAGTAGATCATACCTAGTTTTAAGGTTGGAAAATTTTGGGGGCCCACCTCACCGGATCCCCTTGGTTACATTCAAGTTGGCTGTAAATGGAGTCAACCCCTTGGTTGAAAATTAGGCCTAACAGGGAACTTTAACCATTTACCAGATGGAAATACAAACATTTAATTCTAATAAACCCCAGTTGGGCGTATACAACTGGGGGAAACAACGGTTTGGGGATACATTGCAGCAGTACAGTCCCCCTCCAGGAAAACTGTTTCCTGAACCCCAAGAAAAGGGTTTAATTTATACTTTCTTAAACCCCACATAAACTACCAACAAACCCAAAACTTTTAAGTTAAAACATCATTGTAAACCAACCTTTCAAACACGGTTTCCCAAACCGGGAATGTGAATTTTCACTTAATTTAATTTTAGGAATACAATCTTTACTGCATACATCCACACCACAAACCAGTCTAGGATACCCAATGAGGAACTGACACCAAGGGGTATAATGCTTTTGGGGGCCATCCACAAAACTTACCAGATTCTATGGAAACAACATTTTTACTTTAAATCCCAACAAACTCGGAAAGAAATTTTTTAGGACCCAACTACACCGGATACTCAATATAAAAAATAAGGGGAAACCATATTAGCCATCTGGAACTCGTTATTTCCACCCATTAAGTCCCCAAAGGGGGCTCACGGCCTTTAAATATTTGTCCCGGGAAAAGGTTTATGGGAAATGCCAATATGTTCATGACCCATGAATTCCACTAAAATTTTCCCTTTAACACTTTTGAAAACAGATGCCTTACAGTTACGACATGTGGGGAAAATGGGGGATACAATATAACCCGGAATCCATAAAAGGGTCAATGGAAAATTCAAATTTGTCCCAAACCCATCAGTCCACAAAGGGAACCTGTTCCCTTAAGGTTTGGCCAACAGGACAAAGAATATTAACAGGTTCCTATTTGGTTTCAACCACCCTTGGCATACAATTTTAACCGTACAGTACTAGATGTACTGAATTGTTTAGGTACCCACATGAAAAAGGACAGGCTTAACTCCAAAGGGGCCCCCCAAGCACCATTTACTCAAAAACCCCTTCCTACACAAAAAAATTTTCTTGCAAATTGCCCAATGTAGGGCAACCTTCAGAGGGTCCAGGGGTCTGACCCACCTGGGCCTAAACCCACTTGGATTCTTTGTAATTGATCATACTACTTCAAAAGGTTTTAAACATTTGTATGAAAAGGCATATTCGGGTTAACTTGCACCAAAATGGTCCCAAGTCGGGGCACCTTTTTGAATATCTATTTAAGCCATCTGGAATAATGACCCAGTGATCAATCCCATTGGATTTTAAAGGCCCTGAAATGCCACGGATACTAATGCATGAGGACCACTATTTAAAACTTCCATTGACTTCCAAATTCGTTTGGATCCTCTTTTCTGAGCATGTAAGGCCTTTAATGTAACCCCTTGTACAGCCCTTTTAGGAACTAAACTAATTTTAATAGACAGGGTAAGGGGCCCATATTCCAATCGGAACAGGTCCTTTGTTTCCCAACCCACTCACAAAATGAATTAACAGTGGTTTAATCCAAATTTTGCCCTGGATGAGAAAGGGCCGAATGCCAACTGGAATTTTCCTATAATTCATCCATCCAGTTTAACCTACCCCCAAGGTGCCCTTTAAGGTAAAACTCAAACGGGTTTTTGGGGCTGAAGGGTAATCCAAGGCCCTTTGGTGACCAAGACCCATAACAACCCCGCTACAAACAACTTGGTTCCAAATTTTTTGGGGTCATATTTGCCATGGATTAAGTACATTTGAATTAACGGGTTTTGCCCCGGCCTAACCTTAAAACCCATTCCTTTATTAGTTCGGTTTTTTTTAAATTGCCCCTCTGAACCTTTAATTGGATGCCATGTAGTTTGGGTGCATTTGAACTTAATTTTACTTTCTGAAAAGGTTTACTTTGTCGATTACTTTTTTATTGTCCGGAATTATGGTCCATGGGGTGCAAATTGATTCGTTGAAATTTTTGAAGTTCCCAAATACATTTTTAGTGTTGCTACAATTATTTATGTTTTTTCCACTTTGTCTAATTTAAAGGGGTTTCCGAGACTCCATAATTTGTTTTTTCAATTTGAAAGCTCTTACAATAATTAATTTTTTAAAAATTTATTTATTATTTCCAACTTTTAATAATTAAGGATCTAAGGAGGTTCGCAAAATTGGATTAATTTAAAATTACAACAAAAACGGGTTAATTAGTTTAAATGTTTAGATCAGTTTTTGAATTTTTGATTAAAAACTATTAAATGCTACTGAGGTTCAAAAAATTTTAATCTTATATGTTAGGGAAAAGAAAAATTTGGATAAAAGCTAATTTAATGAAAGAAATTTGAAGTTCAAATGAATGTTGGAAATTTAAAACAGGTTCCGGATTAAGGTATTTTCATATGTGGTAAAAATAAACTTTAAGAGTGTTTAAATGGGATTTTAAACCCCAAATTTTTGAGGGGGAAATATTCCATTGGTGCGTTTACTGCTCTATTGTTTTGAAGCAATTAATAACAAATTTGGAGGTTTGGGGTTTCCCTTAACTAGCAATTCCCGTTGCCGGCGGGGTGTTTTTGCCTTTTTCCCCTTAGATGCAATTGGTCCTTTAATGTGGGAGAGTTTTCCAGGTTATTTTGGCCCTTCTTGGTGTGAGGCTCTATGCCGGAAATTTTCCCTTTGTATGGGGCATTTGGATCCTTTCCCAATGTCCGGAGACTTCATTGGCCGGGCCAGTTATTTTTTGTTTTTTCAGACTTAGTGTGTGCTTTGGGCCAACCGTTGTTGTTACATCCCCAATTTTTCCATGGGGGCCTTGGAAACCACCTTTGTGTTTGGGAATTATGTGGGAAATTTTACTTTTTGTTTTCCCCTGCAGGCTATCGGGGAACCCCTAGTTTGAAACCCCTTCATTTTTGTTGTGCTTTTACCTCCGGGTATGCATTTTGGGAGCCGAATTCCCAAAACCACGGAATTGTGGAATAAGCATTTGAACTGAACCCCTTGGTGTCAGCCAAAACATTCATATTGTTGATTCGGAAATGATAATACTGCCAAAATGAAAATTTTTTCTAGGGTGCTTTTGGGGATTTTTGGGGCAGGAAACTTTTTGAGGCTTGATTAAAAAGGGGAAAAGGGGATGTCGGTTTCGGAAAACTTTGGTGCCCCTGTTGGGTTATCTTTTTCCCCCAGAAGTTTTCTAATACAAAGGCCCCAAACTCCTTTTTCCCAAATTTCCGTTCCAAATTGCTCACTCCCCTTTTGGGTGGGGCCTTATTTCCCCTTTCGCTTTGTTGTTTGTGTAAAGGGGTAATTTTTTCCCTGTTTTTCTTCCATTGTTGCTCCTTTCTGTTCTAGCATCCCTTTTCACATTTTTTCGAAGCTTTGGGTTCCCCTTATTGCTTATTCGTGGTTCAAAACCCCGGGGGTTATTTTTAGCTTGCTCTTTCCCCCTAGATGCTCCAACCCAGCGGCTTTACCCCCGGAACTTCCATTTGGTTTTCCTTTGCCTCGGGCTTCACCCTGCACTGTTACACCCTTCTTTGTTAAACCCAACATGCATTGTTAAAAGGAACCGTTTCAGTACCGGGCCCACCAGCCTACCACCCCTTATCCACCACATCACTTTTGTTTGCCTTTCGGGCTTGAACCCTTTACTTTTTTAAAAACCGGTTTGTCCAACTCACTCTTCTATTCCCCCCTTTGCAACTTTTTCCTGTTACCTTAGCCCCCTTCTTCCCTTTGGGACCCATTTTATGTTTGGTTTCCACACTTCTTTTTTGGGGGGCCCTTGCTTATTAACCCGGCTCAGGTTTTAAAATTTTTTTATTCATCCTTTTGCTTTTATTTTCTTGACAATTTTCTTACCTCATTGTTTTTGCCAACGCTTCATTTCCAATGGGATAAAAAATTTTTTTGAATTCCTTTTTCCCTTTTTGCCATTGTTTTGGCTATTAGGTTTATTACTGTTTGCTTTTTTTTTAAACTGGTCATGCACATTCGGGTTGGGTTCTTTCTTATCTCCCTCCCATTCCCCTCCCGGTTAGGAATTTCCAACCTCCCTTCCCATTTTAGTTTGGATATTTCCCACCTCAGGTTTGCTTTCCCTTTAAAATTATTACCTAACTGGCTATAACCCCGTTCCTAATCCTACGAAATTTGTTTGGGAAAGTTTAATTTTTTTTTTCTCAGTTGCTTTCCCCTGGTATTAAAATCCCATTAACTGTTTCAGTATTAGGGTTCCATTTTTTAAATTTTTCCTTTTGAAGGGCTAATTGGCAAACCATTTTGCATGCAACATTTAAAAGGAAAAAATTACTGTTAATAGGGCCTTATAAACCACCAGTTTATCATTACATTGAAAGCAACCATTTAAACTACAGGCTTTGACCAACTCAAATACCCTGCACCCTGGTTTCCCAATCACTTTTTAAAGCCTGCCCCGTTAATTTACAGTATGGGAACATAATTACAGGGGAATTTTATCAGGGGAACCCCGGGGTTTCCCCTAAAAAATCCCTTTTTTCAAACCAGACAGTGCCAAAAGGAATTCAAACCTACCTAACCCAAATTTCCATTTTCAAGGTCTTACTCTTTTACAAAACTTTTCCAATTAAAAAGGGACTTACGGGAATTTTGCAATTCCCTTTGGGGCAGTCTCTAACATAAAAAGCCTGGTGGAAAGGACACAGGATCTTTTAAACCAAATTTTAAAATTTAATAACCATTAAAGGGAAATTTTTCCTTAAAATTCCCATTTAAATTTTAAAAAGGTTAATGGATTAAAATGCTTATTCAAACTTTTTGGATCCCTAACCCATTAGGTTATGGACATATATCAAACTCACAGCCAAAAATTTCATTTTTGTGAAAGGGAATTTAACCTTGCACCCCTTTTTGGAATTCCACTGCTTTGCTGAGTTATCCTGTTGAAGAACAAAATGGAAATAATTTAAGCATTTTTTCCCTTAAATTTGCTGGATTTTTTCCCTTTAAACCAAGGGCAAAAAATTTGCAGCATACCATTTCCTTTTACCATAAACCTTTTTTTATACCCTTTTTGGGGTTATTTACTCCTTGCATATCAGACACTTGCAGTAATATTTAATCACAAACCAATTTTTTTCTTTACATAGAATTTTTTTTCCCCTTATGATATTAATGTAAATTTAACCTACTTTACCTTCAAATGGCTTTATACTTGGGGATTCATTTTGTTTTAACTTCCAGTCATTAAATTCTTTTAAGGGGTACATTTTAAAACTAAATAAAATTTTTAAATCTTTCTAGGTCAAAATTTTTGATAAAAACCAATGTATTAAAAGTATTTCATTTCACTGGAAACCCAATTTCCAAATGCTACGGAAAATATGTGATCGGAATTTAACCAATGATCCTTGAATAAAAAATTTTAACATGAAAAAAAAATTTTTCTCAGGTTTTAAAACCAATTTTTTAGTTATTGGTGAAACCTTTTAATGATTTTTAAATGAAGTATTTACATTTGTTTTTAAATATTTTTAAAATTAGGTAAAAAAATCTGAGTCATTAATTTTTTCATTTGTTTGCTGTTTTATTTGTTTGTTTTTTTTGGGATTTGTTTGTTTTTTAAAATTGTTTTTTTTGTCTATTTTAATTAAATAGTTTGTAAAAGTATTAACTTTTTTTAAGGGTTTTTATTTTTTTGGTTTTTGGGAATTTGTTTGAATTGTAATTTTATTTCCTTTTTTTAGTTTTTTTTGGGGGAAATTTTTGAGGGTTTTTTAGAAGTTTAATTTTTAAATTCCCAAATTACAAATTTATATTTTTATTTGCAGGGTTTTTTGGTTTTTTTGGGGTTTGTATGCTCATAACATTTATTTTAAACCTTTATTTTGGGCCATTTTTAATTTTAGATGTTTTATTTAGAGGCATACCTTCTAAATTTTAAATTTTCCAAGTATTTCATAATAAGGGGGAAATTTTCAGTTTGAAATTTAATTCCCTTTAATGGAAAATTATTGCTAATGGGGGGCCCAATGTTTTCCTCCAATGGGCCCTGCATTTTAAATTTTTTCAACGGGTTTTTGGGCCACTTTTGTTAAAATAATCAATTGAATTCTAATTTGATAAGGACCCCAACCCCCCACACCATCCAAAACTCACTATGGACAATATTTGCCAATAAAGGGAAATTGGGTTATTACCCCCTGCTTTCCCCAAAAAGCAGTTTGGTTTCCCCTGGATGTAATGGGCGACAGCAAATTATTTTTAAATTTCCCAAATTTTAAATCCGGAATTTGCCAACATGCCTGGACAGTTTTTTAACAACAAATTCCCAATCCAAACCTTAACTCAATGATCCCCCATGTTTAAAAAGTTTGGGCCATTGGCTCCAAATTATTTCCTTAACCTAAAGGTCCATAAATTTAAAATTATGTTTTTAAAACTTTTTTTAAAATAACCTTAAACCTTTTGAAAGGGTTTTACCTTTGGCCCCGAATCCATAAATTTTCTACCAATATAAATAATTAAACCGCCATTACAGGCCCCCCCGGATTTGGCCTGCCTAATTGAAGAATAAAATATGTTTGGGGCCAGTAATTGAAAAAATTTCAAAGCCCTTTCCCAGAGTTTGGGTGGAGATTGTTTTCATATGTTAGTAATAAAAGACTAAGGTTATGGGCGATGACTTGCAAGTTTAGAGGAAGATAAACAGGGTTGCAAAAAAGGGGGAGTATTTTCATAATAAAACCCCACAAAGGGAGAAGGGAAAAGAAGATAACACTTGGCCCAAAAACAGAAGAGAAATTGTTTAAAAAGGAAATTTGGAAAAAAAGGGAAAAGGGAAAACGTCCCAGGGGGCAGGAAAAAAGGAGACCCCCAGAGGGTTGAAATGGAAATAGGAAAAATCGGGAAAAACAGCCAAACAACAAGGTGCCAAAGCTTAAAGCCCCCAGCAAAAAAAAGAGAAATTAAAAGGCATTCGGGAAAATTTCAAGGAAAAACTGGGCAAAACCCAAGGAGAAAAAAGGTTAAAAAAGGGTTAAAGCAATTTGGCAGGAAAAAATTTAGAATACCAGAAAGAAAAAAGAGAAGGAAAATGGAGGAGAATTATCAAAAAGAAAGGGGGGGAAAGAAATATTAGGGGAAGGAAAAGGTTTAAAAGAGGAAAGTAAATTTAAAAGAGAAGAAAAGGGGGTTAAAAATTGGGAAAAGGGAAATCAGGTGGAAAAAACAAAGGAAAAAAAAAAAGGGGATTTGGGAAAAGCGAAAAGCTAATTCAAGAATAAAGTCAAGGAAAATAAGGAAAGACAGAAAAATGAAAGGAACTGAATTCAAAAAAAACCCCTGGGAGGAAAGGGGTTAAGAACGGAAAAAGGGTAAAAAAACACAGAATTAAAGGGAGAAAACCCAAAAAGGCAAGATGAGCAAAGAGGGAAAAAGGTCAAAGAGAAGAAAAAGTAGAAATTGAGAAAGGAATTAAGGGGTTTGATAGGGGAAAATGTTCATAGAAATTTTAAAAGATGATTAAAAAAAAAGGGCTTTCACATGGAAAAGAAGAAATTCAAATGTGGTTTAAATGTATTGAATAGAAATTGAAAAAAAAGGGAGGATAAAGAAGCAATGGATTGACATGGAGTCAATGAGTGCAGAGCATATTGGATGTTGGTAACAAAAAGGGAATTAGGGGAGGAAAACCAAGAATTTAAAAAGGTTTTCATACGGGGGAGGTCGAAACGTGGAGAGGCAATTCAGGAAATGATTGAAAAAGAAAAAAGTTGTTAAAAGGGCATTGGAGGAAAACGGTTTTGGAAAGTAGAAAGGTAAATAAGCAAAGGTGAAGAAATTAAACAGGATGGAAAATGAAAGGAATTTGGAAGAATAAGGAAGGATGGGAAAGCAAAAAAGAAGGGTTGAGCAAATGAATTAATGAGCAATGAAAAAAATAGAAAATAAAAATATGCAGGTGTGTAAATAACTAGCAAAGGAAAACAACTCCCCTTAGCAGTTTATACCCAATAGTCCTCCATACAAGAAAAATGCATCCCTGTAAAGGACAAACTCACCCTCAACAATGAAATCTACTAGCCACCTAGTAACCTGGAACTGCCATGCCAAAAACCGAAACCCTTGATTAAAAAAAGGGTTACTGCCTTTAGCACCGATCCTACCGGAACACAACAAAACCCAAAAGGACTATCATCTGGGTTCCAATTTGGGCTACTGGGCATCTAAGGACCATGTTCCAAGAGAAAACCCCAAAACGGGGCCCACCCTTGGGCTATCCCTTTAACCATTCAACAACCACTAACCTTAAAGGAAGAAAAATTTTCATAATACCTCAAGATCAAAACTCAAATTACCAACTATCCCCCAAAATAACTAACTGGCCTAAACCAAAAACCCCGGGAACCATTCACTTAAACCACCCATTCCACCAAACCTATAAATAACACCCAAACAAAAATACTTCCACATTGCCACCCACCCCTTTTATAAGAAAAGTTAAACCCAACCCCGGGGAAAGGCCTCCATCCAGTAATTTAACCATGAAATTTCCTCCCACTAACACTAAAAAGGGGTTCAACACCCCCCAACATGGGAAATTCCAACCAATTTTCCAACTGTAACTTTCCATTCCGGAATCTTTAATCAACCCATCGCACAAAAACCACCGGGAAACAAAAACCTAAGATTCAACAGGATAAATTTCCCCCAAAACCAACCTTCAAGGACCAATTTCCCCTCAAAAACCCCTAAACTTTAAAACAAAAAAAATTTCTAAAACAAGGGAGCTTCTTACACAAAACTGAATCCTCAAAATTAACAAAGTATCCTAAAAACCCTAAAAAAAATAAATGAAAAATGTAACCCAAAAGACTTGTCACCAGAACAATGGTCCCCAAAAAAAATTCAAAAAAGAAACCGTTAGAAAAAAAAATTAAACCCAGCCCATAACTGAACATTAAAAACCTAAACCCCACATTAAAACATCCAAACCAAAAATCCAACCAAAACGGGCATTCCAACTACAGACCCCCATTAACCAATTAATTAAATATCCAGTTGCACATCCCTACATCACAAGCCCACTCCAAGGACCATGAAAACCCGGAAATCAACCAAAGCGGCCCAAAAAAACACCACCGGGAAACAAACAACCATTACAAATCCACGGGGCCATTTGACCTGAATCATATTTCCTTACCTTAGCTTGAAGGGCCCGAATCGCATAAAAACCAAAAGGGGAACCCTACCTGGAACCTCCCCTTGGTAAAGAGCGTCAAATGGAAAACTTTTAAAAAAAATTTTTAATTTAAACCAACCCCATTTGGGGTTTTAAACCGATCTTTCCAAACCATCTTTTTAAGGGTCACAAAGCCTAGAAAAATGGTTCCAAGAAAGACCACAACTTTCAAAACCCCAATTAAAAAACTAACTAAAGGGAAAAAATTTTCACGGGGGTTGCAATGCTTGCAAACCACATTAAAAGCAACGAATTCACTCGCCTAACTATGCTCTGCTACTAAAAAGGATACGCATTAACACGGCACACTACATGCCTTACTGGGTGGTTTCTGTTCTCCTTGAATATTTGTAGGATGCTGACATCATCAGACTTTCCAAAGAGGGATGTACCTCTTTTAAAATGTGTTTCCACAGTCTCCATAAAGGACACTTCTCTCAAAGGTAATCATACACACAACCCCCACACACACACTCGGCATTTGCAGGACTCAAACCCCTATCTGATTATGTTATGACACAAGTGAGATATGCATTAACACGACATGCTATTTGCTTTACTGGGTGCATTCATTTCAAAGCTCTATTTGTAGGATGCTGACATCATCACACTTGCCAAAGAGGTATTCACCACTCCTAATGTGTTTCCATGGTCTCCAAAAAGGCCACTCTTCTCAAAGGCAGTCTCACACACACAAATTCACACTCAGCATTTGCAGGATTCAAACTCCTACCTAACTATGTTCTGCTATTGGAGAAATATACATTGACATGGCACACTATATGCATTAGTGGATGGTTTATGTTCTCCTTGAATATTTGTAGGATGCTGACATCATCAGACCTTCCAAAGAGGGATGTACCTCTTTTAAAATGTGTTTCCACAGTCTCCAAAAAGGCCACTCCTCTCAAAGGTAATTATACACATCCACCCCACACACACACACACTCGACATTTGCAGGACTCAAACCCCTGCCTGACTATGTCATGACACTAGCACGATATGCATTAACATGACATGCTATTTGCTTTACTAGGTACATTCATTTCAAGCTCTATTTGTAGGATGCTGACATCATCACACTTACCAAAGAGGTATTCACCACTCCTGCTGTGTTTCCACAGTCTCCAAAAAGGCCACTCCTCTCAAAGCCAATCTCACACACACACATACATACACACAGGCAGACACACTCAGCAATTGCAGGATTTAAACCCCTATCTAACTATATTATGATACTAGTGAAATACGCATTAACACGACGCGCTGCATTCTTTACTGTGTGGTCTTTATTCACATGCTATGTTTGTAGGTTGCTGACATCAGACTGGACATGGTTATGTGTGTGCAGGTAGTGTTATGCAATCCCACAAATGAACCTTGTGGGTCAGCAGGTGTGAACATCTTGAACAGGAATACACAATTCATACCTGGTGTGATCTGTCTGTGGACATATTACCATTCCTTCGTATGACAATACATATTCATGCACAGATTGTAGGTTTTGTGGATACCACATGTGTCTGTGATGTTGGTAAAGGGCTATTCAAGGTCTATGTGAGACCTGTGTTGCTCCTGTCAGTGATGTTTGTCCTGGGTGGCTGCCTTGCAAGATATCTAGCAGGTTTTGTGAACATGATGTGCTCATTAACATACCACAGACGTTTGTGTTGTGTGTTTGTCGGTTTACAATATCTCTTTTCCTGACTGCAATCATGATGGACTCCATGGACTAGCATTTTGGACTTCATAGGCTTATAGGAATATAGTTCCCATGGTGTGTTGTGCACCTACACTTGTGGGGTGTGCCACATGTTGCTATAACACATTCAACGGTGTAAGATCCTGTAGAGAGTGTGAGGCTCAACAGACTGTTCGGGTCCAGTGTCTGTTTGGCCTGTCGTTCACTTATGACACATATGGGGAAACATTGTTATCCACATGATGGGATTCATTTGGCATTGTGGGGACCAGTTTACACATTCTACATGTGATATCTCCTGGTATGATGTTAGGGCCTTATGTCACTGGGAGGTGGGTATGTATGTATGGGCCTGTCTGACAGGATGTTGACATTGTCAGCCAGGTACAGCTGACCCTGACTCAGGACATATATGACTGTACATCGATATTTATCACCTAGCTAAAGGAGGTGTAATGTTTCTGTCTGTACTCCTTTGCAGATTATCTTTCCACAGCAACAACATACCTGAACACTAAAACCCTGTTATACTCTTTTACACACTTGACACACTACTGATCTTTTGTGATCAATCGACAGTGTATGTCATCATCATATCCTGGCATGTCCAAAGGTCAGTTTTGTGTGTACTCTCCAGTCCAGCTGGTGCATATTGGAATTCTGACGCATTGTTACAACTGCCTAATGTACACAGGTGACACTGTCCTCCTACCAACAAACTCAGATATTCGTGAGAGGTGCAACTGTACAGATGGACAGGAGGCTGAGCTCTCCCAAGCCATGACTGGCACAGTCTATCGGGTGGTGAAGGTAACCACACACACCACAAATACAGTCACACATGCACCTATGACAACAGCAAACCATATACATTGACACACAATTACATACTTGGAGCATCTGAATGTACTCTGTCTAAGCAGCTGAGACATCCAAAGCAGACACACAAACAACTGCTAACACACAACCATATACACATATCATGACAAGAGACATAGAGGGGCTCTCTGATCATGTAGGCCAGGACAGCATGACCCTGACCTTGTGTAGCATCTTACCCTCACCAAGTACTATGTCACAGTATACAGATGACATGATCAGTTTTAACAGTTGCCTAACATATTGTTGTCATTCACAGGGGATCCAGTGTCTGTCAGCCTGGGATTACATGCTCAACATGCCATGTACATTCGCTATGGACGCCATGCAGCTGTCATCCCTAGGCTTTCACAGACTGCCTTAGGCTCTTGACACACACATAGTGGCTGTTTGAAGCGAGGGTCAGATGACTTAACCACAGCCATAGACATTACAGGGTACAGGAAATGGAGAGTGATGGTGCTCAACAACTGATGTCTAACCCTCAGAATGCATGCACTCAGGACTCACATCAGTATGGAATCTGTCGATATATATGTGCAGTAACAAACACCTGGTTCAGGCTCACAAAAGCACAGCAGCACTAACATGTTTTACATCATACCATGGTTTTCAGACACAGGACTTGGTCTGGACAACAACAATAAACAACAATAGGGGGGATTCCATATACATCATTCATACACACACCTCCAGGTTGGTAGCAGTACACAAAGCATTGGGGAACGTACATGTGCAACTGAGAGTGGTCAAAACTGCATTTCAGTTTGTAGACTGTTACAGACCACACTCCCAAACATGGGCACAACAGTTGTTATTCCTGGGAACACTAGGGAATGTGAAGGTCTCACCAAACACCATTATATTGTGTGACTTCAAATACACACACATTGACTGGGTATACTACTCAAGCAGTGACACCCACGAACAACAGTTGCTAAGATTGTTACACTCAAATGCTAGGGCAGACCTGGCACCACATCCACGGGGGGTTATACATGTGGTACCTGATCATCACACACATGGGGACTCTATGTTCCACAACAGAGGTATACCTGTAATTGTTAAGGTGGAACATACATTCATCTCACTAGACATACATATCCCATACACACACACATCCTATGTGATCTCAGTGACATACTTCTCATGAGCAAATATCACATTTGTACAAACTGAGGTGGTATCCCTCAATGATCCTGGGACAGTGTTAATTATGGCTCAGATAACTACATACTTTACAAGCACATTCTATGGACAACTACTAGAATTCATGGATCATGCTATCCCAGATAACTACAAGACTCACTCCTCCAAAGGCAGGGGGCCTGTCTACTGGACCACGGCCATTACTGAGCTGTACATGCACAGGAAGAGGCTACTACATTATAGAGCACAATCACAATCTGGAAGGCATCTCTAATCAGTACTATGGTATAGCTACGATCAGTTGTTGATTCATCTAAGGCCCACTTCTAATGGACACTTGCAACAGACACTGTGGACAATCACAAGGCCTTATTTAGTTATGTCAGGGACCTGTGTGGGAACTCACAAATATGCTGTGAGTTACTGCATAATTACAAATGATACAGTGGACCCACTGAAATTGCCAACATCCTGGACAACAGGTTCAGTGGTAATGTTTCCCCACCATCCCCCCTGCAGTGCACATGTCCATCACAACAGGGTGTAGCCTCCTTGACATCACAGTTGAATATGTGTGTGCTGCCTTCTCCATAGCAGACAACACAGCATCAGTGGGACCAGATAGTGTCCCAGACTGCGGCATACATGAGATTCATGACAAACTTCACACTCACATTATGTCACTGTTCAGTATCACAGCTACTACAGGATGTGTACCCATGGAATGGCGTACAGCTACGGTGTACCCGCTACATGGTGCTGGTGCCACAAGGGACCATGGACATTATCACGATATATCCCTAACTATCCTGGTCTGCTATGCTAGGGAGTGTATCATCATGGAACACATACACATACACATTGTAAACCTACAGACACTGGATCCTACACAATTTGGTGTTGTTGTGGGCATATCTTGCCTCTTGCAGATGTTTGATGTCTTTAAACAGTTAACAGGTCCATAGACGTACACAGGGTTGTTCACACAGCCTACCTGGAGCTCGCACACCACTTCTACACAATACCCCACTTGGCCTTTACACATTAGATCACCGGATTCAATATCTACACATATGTCACAATCTGGATTGCTAACTAGATCATGGATAGCACACACATGGTCAGTATTGCAGGTGCCATGTCTGACTATACACTAGTTACATGTGGCATCCCACAGGGCTCAGTCTTGGGACCTCTCTTGTTCTGTATATATTTCTGATACATACTGGCTAACACAGGGGGAATATGGATGACCATGTTTGCAGATGGCTGCAAACCCCATATTCGACTCCACAGCTGGCACAGGCATCCTCAGAAAGGGTCTCACAGAGATGGCTGACTGGTGCCAGAGCCATGGCCTACAGCTACCTTACTTTAGATGCATAGTCATCACCTTTGGTAGTAACATTGTGCACACACATTACCACATAGATGATGATACATCACATACAGTGTGTGTGGTTTGTGATTTGTGGACATGAATACGTAGTACTCTTGCCTATGACATTCACATTGCCAATGTTGTTGGACACAACTTCTATTTAGGCAACCTTATCCCATACAGTTTTACATCCAGATCAGGTGGGATCATTGTGACCCTGTAGTTATCTGGCACATGCTTGGATACAATGGCCCATTTCGGATGTACCTTACCCAACACCTGCAGCAACTGGAATGTACACAGATCCACATACCAAGTGGATCTAGAGACTCACACAGATGGTATGCACAGTTTGGCTATGGTGACCCCAGCTCTCCTCAGTTGCTTACTGCCTACTTGGATGCAGTCTGTGCCTTTTCTTTGATGCCATGTCCATCACAGCATTGATGGACAGGTTCCACGTGAGGATATCAAAGTCCCTTACAGCTACATGCTCCAGGGACAGGTACATAAGCAATGATGTTAATAGGACATGCTGGAAGGGCATATTACCATCACAGAGGCTCCACTCAATCGGGAATGTGATCACAGTACCACATATGCACAGACCCACGCTGAACACCTACAGGTGACATCTTCACAGGTGGATGGGTGATCGTATGTTTAGCCCTGGGATATGTTATGGGTCCTTGCTAGACAGAGGCCGAATGAAATGAACATATGTGAGATATCTTGTGTGACCTGCTATTGACAGGTGCAGTCTACTGATCTAGCGTGATTGCAGACTACAAACACACTGTGCCTAGGCTTCTACATACCCTAGGGCAGATAGCCTAGTGTCAACCTCTGAACCTATGCTAATGTTCAGGATGCACATTGTTCAGTGATGGTACTGATTGCAGGTTTTGTTTCTTCTTTGCTTTACCACTTCCTATGAACAACCTGGGTTTCTGCATAACATATTTGATTGTGACAGTATTTCACTAATTTATATTGTGTCTGTTGTCATATCACTGTGTGCACATGGTGGATTGGTGAATAGTGCGAGGTTCCTGGGTTGACACTTGCAACTGTGGGATATGTGTGGCCCACTGCTGTACTCAAACTTTACCTAAGTGTGTGAGCACGCCCAGTTCAGACTTTCAGTGTTTTGTTGCCTGACATTTGTCTTATAGTTTCAAGTGTGTGAGCATGCCCAGTGTGACCTTGCAGTATGTTGCTGTCTGAGGTCCACTACGTTTGTTGATGTGTGTGAACATTACCAATATTAACATTTATACTATATGTGTGGTGAATATCAGGTTTTATTATTACTGCAGGCCTCACCTTTGTGTCTTGACTTGACAGGGATTATGCTATGCATGCAGGGTTTCCATTAGATACTTAGCATTGACTTATCAATATTTTTTCATGCAAGCTGACCATTGACATACTGTCATGGTTTAGTGGTTCTGTTCTATTTATTTATTTATTTATTTGCAGTTGGTTTACCAGGATAGTCCATTGGGCCTAAAAGAACCCATTTTCAATGGAGTCCTGGGGAGAAAAGCTCCAAAAAAGAACAGACAAACAGAATAAGTACATACATTTAAAAAGCTCTTAATGCAAACTAACAGACAAGTTGAAAACAACATAGCTAGGCTACTTATACAATGTAAAAAAAGAGTACAGTCATAATTTTTGCATTTGATGTACATTCGAAAATGTGAATTATTGAAAAAGTACAAATAATGAGAGGTAAGTTATGGCATTAAAGAGGTAGGATTATATTGTTATATGGTGTGGTTAGAATTCGAGAAAGTAATAAGTATACAGGCTTTGTTGAGTAGGAAGAGAATGAATGGAGGATGAAGGATGAAGGATGAAGGGTTCCAGATTTTTATGATGGATGGGACTATGACTATAATGCACTGTATCCTGGGTTCGAGGACTATCACTGCTTCATATTTTTGTACATGGCAGAACAGACTGCTTCAAGAAAAGTGAAGCAAATATGAACCTGTTAACCTGCTTTTGATGAACTATACCCACATTTGACCAGACTTGCACAACATTGCTCAATGTTGCCCAACATTGCTGGACAGTGCACGATATTGCTGAACATTGCCTGTAGTTGTGCTACTTAGTGTGTGCAATTTTGTTCACATATACTAAATAGTGGTGAGAGCTGTTTAGCAGTGCTTTATATTGCTTAACACATAGCAATCATGCCTCAGGTGGTGCTGCAGAGCTGCCTATGTCGGATGCACATTTTACACTCCCTATACATGTTTGTTAACAGGAAGTGTCAAGTTAGGCATCACTTTTACTATATGTGCGAGTCGGAGAGAGGTATCATTTCCAGGGTTCCTACTGAGCCAGTGTATATGCTATGCATTGCCTCTTTGCCAAGGCCAAAGCATACTGGGCATGCCTCCTTCTGCCTACTGGGGCAGGCTCAGGTTGTTCCTCCTCTGAGTCATGCTCTACCTGTGGTGGCCTTGGCAATGGTGGGAGGCTGTTTGGCCCAGCCCTATGCTGCTCCTACTGCAGCTGTTTTCGCAGGATCATATTGTGTAGCATAGCACATACCATGACTATTTGTGTACAAGTAGTTGCTGAGTACTGCAGGGCTCCACCAGATGTGTCTAGGCACCGGAACCGTAACTTGAGCAGCCCAAACACACGCTCGATTACATTTTGTGTTTGTGCGTGTGCCTCATTATGGCGTTCCTGTTCAGGTGTGTGTGCATTTCTGATGGGTGTCATCAGCCACGGCTTGAGTGCATATCCAGCATCCCCCACTAGGTAACCATGTGGGATGTCCCCATTGGCAAATGTCTGGTACAGCTGTGTCAGATGCCAGATATGGGAGTCACGGTAGCTTCCAGGGCAGCCAGCACACACATTATTATTATGCCCTGGGCATCACACACGACCTGGAAGTTGATGGAGGGGTAACCCTTGCAGTTATAGTAGACCCTACCCCGCTCACCGGCTGGTGCTTTGATGCAAATGTGCGTGCAGTCTATTGCACCCACTACCTCAGGGTATTCTGCTATTTGCTGGAAGAGACGCATATTGCTGGCCAATACCTCATGGGAATTGGGGAAATATACATGATCACCGACGTGCTGCCATGGCATTCAGGAACTGGTGCAGTACCCTAGATGCTGATGCCTGTGAAATCTCCATTATATCACCAGTTGGTCTCTGGAAGTTACCTGTTGCTAATATTCTTAGGCCAACACATACCTTGGTTTCCACTGGGATGGGTTCCCCTCTGTTGGTTCTGTGTGTGAGGCGTGGCCTGCACAGCTCAACAATTTGCTGCATGAGGTCTCTGTCCACTCTATAGCGCTCCACTATCTCCAGCTCATGTAGCCCCTGGTAGGTTGGCCTGGTAGGTTACCCTAGGCCTGTACACTCTTCTCCGTCTCCTCACTGTGGGTTGCTCAGCAGCATTTGCATTGTCACCACCCTCAGCATGTTGCATATGTCGCCTTATGACAGCAATGGCAGCCCCTAACATTTCTTTGTCTCAGTAAAGCTTTTTCAGTTTTCACTTCTATCAGCTTACTGCAGTGTTGCAGTGTGTCTGAGAAGACATACTGGAATGTTTTTTGCTGAGTTTTAAGTGCTGGGCTGGGCTGGGCTAGTGTAATGCCTGGGTAATTGGCTGATTCTGATTGTTTTCACCTGCTAGCTCTGCTAGTACTCCCTGGTTAACTTCCTACTATTTGTTGTGCTTCCTTTCCCCTTTCTGTTTACTCAGGGGGCAGTGCTGCACAAACAAGAGCAAACATGGGCACACCACCTCACACGTGCGCACACATGCTTACACGGACTACAACTTGCTTATTCCTGTTAAAACACGGGCACATCGGTGCAAACACACTTACAACTGTTTACACAGCCTTACATATGCTTACTCAAGCCTACACGAGCGCACACATGCATGCACACGTGCACACTGTCTTACTCAGGTTTACTGGCGTGCACACACACGCATGCACGCTCAGCAAGAAACTTTGGTGTTATCCACAGCATACACCTTCGGTTTCTTGACTTTCCTGGCCTACCTGTTGACACACCTCTTTCACTATTATGTAAATGTAAGCTGCCACATGTCACTCTGCTCCAATGAGATGCACTCCTTTCATACATATCCCCCTCGTGATGTCACCTATCTTATACTCTGTTACTCCCCTTATCCTACTCCTACACTCCACTGACTGTGCTCATTTGCTATGTGAACTTGCAATTCACTATCATAACTCTCATTTGCATAGGATTGCCTACTAATGCTTAGTTACATCTCTTAGACTGAGCTTTCCCCCTTAGCAACCTCTACTCGGTGGTCATGTTGTCTTCAGCCAGCCATTCACTTGCATTGTAAATTCATTTTAGCTATGAAATCCACATTTGTGGATCTTAATTATTCATTTTCTGCTTTTTAGGGCGCAGCACGTTTGCGCGGGGCTGCGCTATGGTTAAACCCCGGAGATCGGGATTAAAAAATAAAAGTTTTTTTTTTTATTTTGCATCACTTCCCATTGGCAATGGGCATGTTTTTGTCCATTGGCATGCTTCCTCCTGTGAATGCATGTTTTTTTTACTGCTGACACGGCTCCATTTTGCTATTTGTAGAACCATACTCAGTTATCAACTGAGTACATTTCTGCAGATAACACTACTCCTACTCGGACAGGTTCAGGTTTTCTGGATCATAAATTTACCTCATTTGCATGGCTTTCACCTGCAATTGAGGTGATTTGCATATTCCAGCCCTGTCCATGTAGGACTAGTTTAGGGAGCTCAGTTGCACACCCCTGCCGGCTGTTCCTGGATCGCTCGGCGGACATGTTGGCTTGCTGGAGTCTTACTCTACTCTTAGACTCCATGCAAGCCTTCATGAATCCGGCCCTGTGTCTTCGAAAATAATCCTTACTAAGCTTCATTTGCATTTGTTCATGTTTTATTGTCAGTATTTCATCATTTCTCAAATATTTATGCACTCCCTCCTGCTCAAGGACTATATGCTAGTGGCCATATAAGCAGATGGTTGTAACAGTATTAACATGAGGCGTTCTATCTATGCAAGTTAAGCAAAACTAGACAACTGTATAATGAAAGAGTGCTTAATAATTGCAGCAACATCCTCAGGTACATGCAGAGGAAATGAGAACATATGCTAGACATGACCACAGCATTACTGAACATGTCTATGCAGCAGCTTATTATTGCCACTACAGGCTATGTTTATGCACATTGTCACCCTTGAAAGCTCTGCATTGTCCAACTTTGCTAAACAGTTTATGGCCTTTATGACACTAACATTATGGATCTCTACAGTATGGGTGGGCCCACAATACTGGAGTTAATAGGCAGGATAACACCTTATCTACAGACTCATGAGAGCCGGGGTTTATCCATTCCAGTGGATGCAAAGGTATACATTGCTTTATGTATACTATGTACAGGGACAGTTCAGTGACCAACAGGGTACACAATGGAGATATCTCAGCCCTCACCCTCAAAAATACTCATTATTTTCTCAATGCCATGCTACAGCAGATACAGAAGAATACATGATTTCCAAATCGACAGTAGAGATAACCAACACCCTGTGGGATTTCTTATGCAATGGTCGGTTCCTCCATTGTGCCAAAGACTACATCCACATTGAAATAAAGGCCCCATCTGGTGAACTAGGAAGAAAGCATGTGAACCACAAAGGTTATCACTCCAGAGTGCCTAGTGCTGTCTAACACACAGAGTATCATCTACAGCATGTCAGCAGGTCACACAGGCAGTTGCCATGACTCCCACATATGACACACACAGGACTTTTACCAATATTTATATGGGGTGACTTCTCACAGGGGAATGTCATTGGTAACTTCAGATATAGTCTGGAGTCCTGGCTGATGACACTCGTCTAAAAAGCACAGGGTGTAATGGACAATGCATACAACTATGCTCTATTACAAGTCCAGATCATCTTTGAGCATGCATTTGAGCTACTGACAACACATTTTCACTGTTTGGATGCATCCAGTGATGTCCTGAAGTACAAATCTGCCACATTTCCAAAAATATTTCACTGTTTGCATTGTTACAGAATGTGATAATTTGGAGGTAGTTCCAGCAGGAAAGCCAATTGCAAGGTGAAGATTTCCCAGCATGCCATGCAGTGGAGGTCAATGCGGTGAGGAATTAGTAGGAAACCAAGCACAAGGGCCGAACACAATAGATGCAGGCATGTGTGACCATATGCAGGATGTCTTCTGACCTTCCATGCATGCGCTGGACTTTTCACCATTCATTTGAGCCACAGCGCTGCTAGTGTTGCTGAGGCTGTATCCTAGCATATGCACAGACACATCACTGTAGTACTCAGTGTCTAACATGCACTCACACAACCTAACCAATCAGTTTCCCATTACAAAGAGTTTTGTGGTAGTTTCCTCTAGCCCTATCTCATACACACACTGCAGTCATAAATGCTTAAGTTCTGCAGCACTCACATATTTCCTTGAGATGGACATTGCATACTTCTGTTTGTTACTCATCCTGTGTATTTGATGCTAACTGTCCAGTCATTTTAACTTTGTTACTTGGGTTTCATATATCTGATGCACAATGTGGTCAGTATATACTTGAATAAGCAAAGTCCAGTATTAGTTTTGCATTTATTACTTTTACTGTAGGACATAAGCTTTATTCTTGACTGTAATTGTGTGTAATCCACTGTCTTTTTGCCAATGACGCTGAGTTCTGCAACCCCTCTGTCAATTCTGCTCTTCCCTTGCTACTTGGTTGCCCAGTGATTCCTTGCCTGGCTCACCCTCCACTGCATGGTATGCTGGGAAATCTTCACCTTGCAATGGGCCTCCCTACTGGAACTACCTCAAGTTATCACATTTTGTAACAATGCATTCTACATAGGAAAGACTGAATGTTTCCTACAAAAAAGGATTTATGAACACAGGTATGATGTTAGTCTTAAAAATGAGATGAATACTCTGTTTAGGCACTGGTGTCAAAAATAAGAAATATATTTTTTTTCATTCTGGAGCAAGTGGTTAGAAACCCTAGAGAAAAATACTTTAGAGTACAGTGAAATCCCTTGGTAGATGCACTTGAATGCAAGTGAGAAGCCAGGGTTGAATGATGCTGTTTGTATTACTAGTTTGTTAAAATTAAGGGCAATGAAATTATAAGTCTCCCCAGTGTTCATTTGAAAATCCTTTTTGCAGTTTTTATTTGCTGTTGTGCATAGCATTTTTATATGTATTTTGATATATGCTTTTAGGTATTTAACAAGTATTTTAACATATTTTAAGTTAAAGATTTGAGGCATATTTTATACATAGTTTACATAAGGCGCAATATTTTTTCCTTTACTGAGGGTCAGTACACTGGATATTATATGTGTGTGTGTGTGTGTGTGTGTGTGTGTGTGTGTGTGTGTGTGTGTGTGTGTGTGTGTGTGTGTGTGTGCATGTGAGACAGTATCGAGTTACTCTTATTCACACCTGTGAGCCACGTACAGGCATATGTGTGACCCATCTTATCACAATGCAGCATTGGCTTCCCTCCTTTAAGAGATGCACTTTGCAGTTGCTTTTGAAAGTGCCTCCCATTAACCTTTGTATCACTTGTATATACCTTCTTTATGCTGCAGTGACTACTTTTCCCTGGTTAAAAATACTTATTGAGTACTGCATATTTGCCATCAGCAAGAATGCTTACATAAAAAACACTTGCTAACATCTACACAGAAGTAGCACCAAGTAAAATTCTGCAAATCCCTTCAGCAGGTAGAATTTCAGCTTTGCATGATGTCAGTTACCTTCAATAGGCATAACTCATTGCTCGAATGTAGCCCAGTGATGTCTTCCATACCATGATGAGGCCCACTGCAGCTGCTGGCATTTATATCATACTGCTTCTGGCCACTGGGTTTTGTGATTATAATAATGAAGGCTCAGCTCATGAATGTGTCTGAATCTTTGCATTGTGCCTAGGAGCATCATATAACTCACAGGTCTACATGGCCTACTGCACACCCCAGAACTGCTACCTACATGGTACAATATAAATGTGCCACAGTGATCATGGCAATCTGAGGTTCTATGTACCTCCCTGCTCTTGCCCACTAGTAATGCAGTCACTATGGACTATTACATCTGGCATGGTGGCAATAGGTGCTGTACAGCAGAACTATGACTGCCATCTGGTAAACTTACCAGTCCAATTTAGCAGATGCACAGAGAAGTATTGTCCATGACATGCCCTGCCACTGACCAGTCTAATTAGCTGCACAGCATTGTGCAACAATCATTGCCCAATGACCAGAAGGTGCCAGTTATAGTTCTCAATGATGACCCATGCTTGAACTATGGCTTCTAAGGGCAGTGGTGGTGCTCACAAGAGGCAGACATATTCCTTTATATCCTCCACAGAGACCTCCATAAATGTTATAAACTTTGATGACATTTAAACATTATTGCCTATTATTTTGAATCTCTGCCCAACCATTATTTCAGAGCTGTAGAAAAATATTATGGTACCCTATGAAGTTCCCCAGTCTGATGCCCCTCAACTTTCTGAATGATGACACTGAACTACTATAAAGTCTGCATTTGCCAACTGCAGCCCCTAACACATTGTGACTGTGGCAACTGCACTATTTAGGCTTTTGTCTAGCAATCTTAAGCAAATAAGTTAAGAGGTATGTTTATCCCTCAGTAAAACCATTGAAAAAGAGCACCCTTTTTGCACTCAGATGTCTTAGCCTGCCTTGCTGTGGAGGATATTTAATCACTGATTGTTTAGCGTACATAGGTTGTAAGCTATTCAACTCAGAAAGGCCCCTGCATTACTCAGGTTGCACGCCGGCTGGATGATTGCTGGCTGTTCACTGTGTTACTGTAATATGAGAGGGTCAAGCAGATAAAACAGTTGACTGTTATGGTGCCAGCCTAATGATAGGGCAGTATTCATAATCTCAGTCTATTCCCCACAGCAAGGTTGAGATAGTGAGGAAAAGAATGTATTCAGACAGCAGTTGCAGAACCTACTAGATAAAGCAGGATAGCATGAAATGGTGTTGATAATGGGTGACCTGAATGCACATATTGGGACAAACAAAACAGGATATGAGGACTGACTGCATCCACATGGGTGGGGCAACAGGAATAAAGAAGGAGAGGCCATTCTAGACTTCTGTCTGACAAATGGAATGATAGTAGCCAACACATGGTTCAGAAAGAGAGACAGCAACAATATCACATACAAGAGTTGCCAACATGCCAGTAAGGTAGACTTCCTCCTAGTACAAAAAGGGTACTGGGGTAGAATAAGTGATTGCAAAGTCATTCCAGGTGAAACAGTTGGTCCACAGCAAAAAACACTGGTTGCCACAATCAGCTGCAAGCAGTGGTCATAGAAGGCTCTAACATCAACAGAGACCAGGTTGAAGACCTGCAAGTTGACTGCAGAGGAAGTACAACAGTTTAAGGAATTACTCAGAGCTATAGCACCCCAAAGAAGAGAAGGAAATAGGTGGAGTTGAAGAAGAATGGTAGTGCCTCAAAATAGCAAGTGTGAGGACTACAGAACAGATATGTAGATGAGCCAGGTATGGAAATAAGGTATTTAGGGAAAGCTGGAGGTGGAATGTAGAAGTCCAGGAAGTCATCAAATGAAAGGAGTGTAAAACAAAGTGGGAGATAGAAAAGACTGATCAGGCTAGGAAGGAATACTGGTTGGCTAATAAAGAAGCTAAGAAGGGAATTGCAATAGAAAAGAACAGGACATCGGAGGCAATCTACCATCTTCTGAAAAGTGACTCAGTAGGTGGTACAAAGAAATTATATCAGCTTGCAAGGCAAAGACAGAAAAATAAAGATGATAGTCAGACACCCGTCATAAGGGATGTCAGCAACAACTGGCTCACTAGTTCACAGGACATCAAAGGCAGATGGAAGGAGTATTTTCAGCAGGTACTGAATGAAGAAAACCCCACAGAAGTTGTACTGACCTAGAAACAGCCTACATTGAGAGAAGAAGATGAGCCCAACCTAGAAGAAGCAAGAATAGAACTACGGAAAATGAAGTCAGGGAAAGCAGTAGGCTCAAATGAGGTCACAGGAGATATAAAGATGCTGGGTGAGATACAGGAGAAATGGCTCCTGAGTGTGCTCATAGTAGGGTGGGGAGAAAGGTGTTTCCAGATGACTGGAAAATAAGCTTACACATGCCAATGTACAAGAGAAATGGGGACATTCACAACTGTGGGCAGTACAGAAGCATAACAATCCTGTCACATTGCATGAAAGTTCTGAATAGAGTGATTGATAAATGGATATGCAGAGTAGAAGAATGCACGATGGAAGATGAGCAGTTTGGATTCAGATCAGGATGCAGTTCAACTGGCTTGATGTTTGCAGTGAGACAGATAGTTGAGAGAAAGCTAGAGATAAAGAAAGAGTCCAACTGGGCATTCGTAGATTTGGAGAAAGCACATGACAAGGTTCCAAGAAAGCTGATTTGGTCCATGCTGTGGTGGATTGAAGTCCCAGAAACATTGGTAGAATTAATGGAGGCTATGTACAACGGCACAAAAGTACAAACAGTGTTTGACTTCACATAAGGGTTCCCAGTGGGAGTGGGTGTACAGCAGGGATCAGCTCTGAGCCCACTGTTGTTCATACTGTTCATGGACTACATAAGCGAATAGGCTGGAGGAGACAGATCAACAAAGTTGCTGTATGCAGAAAATGTTGCATTACAGGCAGACTCTGTGCAAGAACTCCAGCAAAGGATAGGGGAATGGCATGCAAATTTGAAGGCACATGGGATGAAACCAAGCACAGATAAGACAGTGGTAATGGCAGCAAATTGGGAAAATAAGAAGAATCTGAGAATTGAAGTAGAAGGGAAGATAGTGGAACAGGTAAATAGCTTCAAGTATCTGGGAGGGGTGGTTGAGGAAAATGGAAGTCTTAACTACAGCCCATAAGGCAAAACAACGTACCCAACACTCTAATCATAGCTGACTCTATAGTCAGGCACACTGATGTTCCATTCACCAGGCTAAACAAGGAGAAAGCTACTGTCAGCTGCCTGTCTGGTGCCAGTATCTGCGATATAGTGCATGCACTCAGATCACTCCACAACAAGTACAAATATGACTCTATCTTTGTCCATGTTGGTGTGAATGACCTGAGACATACCTCCCTGCACTACACGAAAAGAGACATGGAGAAGCTCTCCAATCTTGTAGCCCAGGCAGGTATGACCCTAGCCCTGAGTAGCATCCTGCCATCACCCAGAATGATACCACTGTACAAGGACAAAATGATTGACTTCAACAATTGGCTACGCTTCTGGTTTCATTCTAAGGGGATCCGGTATCTGTCTACCTGGGATGACATGATCGACAGACCATGACGCTTTTCCAGAGATGGCCAGCACCTATCACCCTTGGGATTCCAGATACTGGCTAAGGCTTTTGCCACCCCTATAGTGCCTTTTTTAGGCAAGGTTCAAATGACAACTTCACCACCATAACAGGTACAAGCAAGCAAAATCTGAGGGTAATGCTACTCAATGCTAGAAGTCTAAACCTCAAAATGCACTCACTCGAGGCACTCCTTAAAATGGATAACATTGACATCTGCGCAGTGACAAAAACCTGGTTCAAAGCTCCAGAGAGCACCCCTGCATTACCAGGCTATAATTCATACCACACCTTTTGGCCACCTAACCTGGACTGAAACACTAAAGACGGAGGCATATCCATATACATTAAGGATATCCACATCTCCAGGCTAGTTGCTCAGCATAATGCATCCAAGATTATCCAAGTGCAACTAACGTTGGGCAGGACCGCAATCCAAATTGTAGCTTGCTACATATCCCCCACCATGCCCCAGGATTCCCATGCCTCATTTCTTGATACACTGGAAAATATTAGGGTACAACCCAACACCCTAACAATGGGCAATTTCAACTACCCCACCAATAACTGGGAAAACTACTCATGTACCAACTCTTTTGCTCAACGTTTTCTGGAATTCATAAATTCCAATGCCTTGGATCAGCTTATCCACACCCCCACCAGGGCAGCAATATCCTAGACCTGGTCATTACCAACATGGGTGAACAGTGTTCCACACCAGAGATCAATTCCTCGTTGGTCAGATCTGACCACAAGCTAATCACCCTAGACATCCACATTCTGCCCTCATCCCCTATTAGGGAAATCACCATAACAAATTTCTCCAAAACTGACTTCACGCTTCTTAAGACAGAAGTGGCAAACTTCTTGACACCCATGCAGACAGACAATAGAGGTATGACTGTTGAATCCTGCACAAACGCACTTTATAAGCACTTACATGAGTGCATGGATCATGCTATCCCTAGCAGAACCAAGATGCAATCCTCCAAAAAAGGAAGCCAGTCTGGTGGTCCCCTGCCATAAACAAACTCTACAACAGAAGAAAGAAACTGTTGCAAAAAAGAGTAAAATCCCAAGATTGGAGGAACTCCCTGGTCAGCCTCAGTAAGAAGCTGAGATCCCTCATAAAATCCTTCAAAGCTACTTACAAAAACAAAATCACCACTGATTCTAAAGACATCCACAAAGCAAAATATAACTATGTTAAGAATCTCAATGGCAACATTCAGATCTGCTCTGAGTTACAGCACAATGGCACTAAATATACAGAACCAACTGATATTGCCAACATCCTGGCAGATAGGTTCAGTGCTAACTTTACCCCCTCTCACCCCCTAAAGGGCCCATCTCTATACTGGAAGAATGCAAAGTTCCAGTAATCACAGCTGCACAGGTTAAAAACCACACTCTCCAAAGCCAAGAACACAGCATCCATGTGACCTGACAACATCCCAGGCTGCATTCTACATGAACTACAGAACGAGCTGGTGCCCCCATCTAATACCATGTTCAATCATAGCTTCACTTCAGGCTTCATGCCCACTGAATGGCGCACAGCGACAGTTATCCCACTCCACAAAGGGGGAGCCACGATGGACCCTGGGAACTACTGCCCCATTAGCCTGACGAGCCTGGTCTGCAAGGCCATGGAACATATCATCATGGAACATATAAACAAATACATTGGTAATCTTCAAACTCTGGACCCCACCTGGTTCAGGTTTGTCAAAGGCAGATCATGTCTCCTAAACCTGATAGACTTCTTTGAAGTGGTCACCAAAGCCATAGACGAGGGTAAGGTGGTTTACACAGCCTATCTAGATCTCGACAAGGCTTTCAACACCATCCCCCTCTGGAATTATAGATAAACTCACTAAACTAGGTATAAATCCCTATGTCACAAGATGGGTTGCCAACTGGCTCACTGACAGAACCCACACTGTGAAAGTAGCAGACTCCAAATCCGACTTCAGACCAGTGACAAGTGGATTACCACAGGGCTCAGTCCTGGGTTCTCTGTATTTGTTATCTACATCTCAGAAGTACAGGCTAACACAGAAGGTCTTTGGCTAATGAAGTTCACAGATGACTGAAGACTAGGAGCCATAATCAAAACTCGTAATGATGTGGACATCCTACAAAAGGGCCTCACTGAGACAGATGCTTGGTGTCAAAGCCATGGACTCAAGCTCAATGCCAAAACGTGCATTGTCATCCCCTTTGGTAAAAACCCTGTACCCATGAACTACCACATAGGTGGTAGTCTACTTAAGACTGAAAGTATGATAGGAGACCTTGGGAGACAGGTGGACAGTAGTCTCTCCTTTGATAATCACATCACCACAGTAGTCAGGAAATCCTTCTATATGGCACACCTCATCACAAAAGGTTTCTTATCCAGGAAAAAAGAGGTCATTGTTCCCCTCTACTCATCACTCATTAGACCCATTATAGAGTACAATGCCCCTTTTTTGTATGTACCTCACAAGACATCTACAACAACTGGAAAGGCCGCAGAAATACCTCACAAAGAGGATTACCAGCCTCAAACAGATGCCCTACGCAGATCGTCTCAAGAAACTCCAGCTTTACTCCATTGCATATCGTCTACCCAGAGGCGATCTCTGCTTAACATACAAAGCTATGTCAAACCCAGAGCTGTTGGACATGCTCCACTTAAAGAAATCCCAATCCCTCAATGCTACACGCTCTAAGGACCTAAACCTTGTCACCACAATAAACAGAACATGCTGGAGGGATAGATTCCTGTCACAAAGACTTCTCATATTCTGGAACAAACTACCTATCTATATCAAACAAAGCTTTTCATTAGCACTCTTCAAGAAAAATCTTGATGATTGGATGGGAAATAGGAAATTCACCCCGGGGATCACTTCTGTGTCTCGGTTAGACAGGGACACAGGAAAATAATTTTCTTGGGTGCCAAAAGCCAGAGTACCTTTTTGGCTGGGCTTATATAGGCCCTAGGGCCAATAGCCTAGTACCTACCTATGAACCTATGAACCTATGAATGAAGAGGTCAAATCTAGAATCAGAGGGGCTGCAGCCAACTGGCATAGAGTTTTAGGTACAGTCTATTACAGCAGAATGCCAAAGTAGCTGAAAAGTGAGGCGTACAAGACAGTGGTGTGACCAGTACTACTGAATGATAAAGAAACCTAAGCAGTAAAGGCAGAGCAGATGAGGAAGCTAGAGTTGATGGAAAAGAAGAGTCTGAGAAGGGTGGTAGGATGCACAGTGAGGGACAGATAAAGAAATGAGGACATAAGAGCAGAAGCCAAAGTAGCTCCAATTTCACAAAAGATGTAAGGGAACCGATTACAGTAGTTTAGACAAGTGCAGAAAAGTAGACGACAGTCTGGTAAAGAAGATTTGGTACAGACAGGAAGAAGGTAAGAGGGAATGAAAATGTTCAGCAAAGAGATGGATGGATTGTGTGAAAGAAGGTCTGTGACTGTCAGGCATGAGTGTCGAAGAAGGCAGGAGTGTGGCATTAAATCGAGGGAGATTGTGACAGTTAACAAGATAACCCGACTCCATGTAGAAAATGGGAAAAAGGGGGCAGATGATGATGGTTTTGATGCTAATGATAGTATGGTGCAAATGGATATGGGTGTTATTGCCCTATGCATGTCCCTTTTCCTTTATAGGGCCTACATTTCAGAATGGGGGGGGGGTTATTCTGAGTGTGTTGTCCTAAGGACTGCACTGTTATCCAAAGGTATGCAATACACATGCAGTTCCCTTTATAGATGTGACAAATATGAGCTTATATTTATTTGCAGTATGTAGTATACACTGCCTGTTCTCAGTGATGCTTTCTTATGAGTTTGTTGCAGTTTTTGTCTATTTATCTGATTATAATATTGCTTTGGTACAGTATTTCATTGCATGTTTACATCTCTTTCTTCTGCCCTCTTTGCTATCCTTTCTGTGAAATCATTTTATTTATTTATTTATTTATTTATTTATTTACTGTTGTTTATTATGTTGTTTTCTCCATTTATTTCCTTTTGTATGTAGCTGCATCTACAGAAGTGCCTTTGGCTATGCCATGGACCACAAGTTCCCAATATCTTACACTACTTACATCATCTGCAACTCACCTTGCCAGGACCACCTCCCCAGAACCAGCATCAGCACAGGCTAATAGGTCTTCTATACCTGCACCTGGTAAGGATTCACCAGTGGGTAGAATTGTTCTTCCAACCAGTGGAATTGAGCAATAATTTTCCTAGAGGAAGCTGGCTGAGCTGTTGGGAAATATGGTAAACTGGTGTCTTGATAACTGAATCAGCCACCTAGAGAGACTACTCCTGCAGCTCACCATGTTATACTACTGCCCTACATATGCACTCCATTAGAGCTAGGGTTACTGGTGAATGTGTCCATGGTTGTATCTAGCCTCCTACTGGTTCACACAAGCATAGAATGGTACTTGGGACATCGCTACCATATTCCCGATCATGGCATTCTCGTCTCTGTTGTGTCTATCCCCTTCCATGTCTGTTGTTCAAGCCCCCCCACCACCATTGTCTTCCCTCTGTTTGTCTGATGACTCCTACTCTACTGTGCTTTTCCTCCCTCAGTGTCTCGCCACCTCCCCTCTCACTTGGGTCTGTTTTCTATGTTTCTGCAACTGCCTCTGTTAACCACCCTAACCCTGTTACCATTCCATTGACTTTCCCCTACATACTTCCTCATCTAACCTTCTTGCTATGTAGAAAATGTGCACCTGTCCAACAACAAAATACCCAACCCCCCTATATACCCCTTAACTGTCCAGATTTTGGTGAGGCACCCTTATTTTGTTCTCAAATGTGTAAACAATATCTCCTAAAATTAAAATTTATTTTGAAAATCTGCATCAATAAAACCAGGAATTAAATAGTGTCACTGCTTTGAGGACATTCCCTTAATTTTTTCCATAACTCTGGGGTTAGAATTTAGTGGGTTTTCTCACCATTCCTATTCATTCCCTTGCAGTTTGCCTTAAGTATTCCCCTCTGTTTAATTTTCCCTTTTCAATGTCATCTTATGCTCCAGTTTCTACCCTTTATTCTGATCAAAAATATATTTAAAAATGAGCAGCGAGCCCTTGAAGTGGATAAGTTCCATTTCTGTCTAACCACTTCTGTGCACATGAATGTACTGAGCTATGACAGTGTGTGTATACATGCCATGTTTCTGAGATGTCATCACATTCCACACTCGTCACTTGGGGAGAGTACGTTCTGTCACTACAGGCCTTGCTTATGCCATGAGTGGGTTCCCTAGTTAGCTGCTAATTTCACACACCGTTTTCCCGTTTGCTAATCATTAATGAGCTTTTCATCATTGAATATGCAAATTACTGCAATATTTTAATAAATAAACGTAGTTTCTAAAAGAGGTGGCAAAAATAACAATACGAACTTAACGTACAGAACAAATATAAGTAGTCGCAGTGAGGTGCAGTCAAGGTACAAAAGAGATAGAAGCATTAATGAACATCATATAAAAGGAGAGAAACTTTTACATACCTCTGTTAAACGTATTAAAGTAACCATTCAAGAAAGGAAAAACCAAAAAAACATGCACCGAGGAAAAATCTGGATTAGAAAAGATTTGCAAGCAGGATAAACATTTTCTAGGAAATTGAGAGTAACCTTAGTGTTCAGTGAAATTCATCTATAAATAAACTACAAACAAAAGGAAAGGAAAAGAAAATGTTTCCCAGAGAAAAGAAAAATATTCCAGTATAAATGTTAGCATAAATCTGGAAGGGTATAAATAAATGATATTACTTGTTTTCATAAGTTTACAAATTTCTGGGTATTTTAAAAGTCATAGATTTCCAGTATTTCAAGAACAGTCAAGAGCAGAGAAACTCTCTTTAGCCAGAGCAACACTCAGACACAAAACTGGAAAAAGTTTATTGGGGTACTCAAAATCCATGTCGACCTTGGAGTGGTGAAGGTTCCAGCACAGGTACATTCATTAGCTCAAGTGGGTTGATCATTCTTATGACAAAACAGATTAATAGACATTGTCTGTACAGTATATGAGAGACATTACAGTGTTTTGGCTGTTCTAGAAAGAGAAATGATTTGCTTATTAACAGACCCAAACTCTCAATTCAGTTACCAACAAGCAGCGTAAATAAGGATGAAGTCTTCGGTCTGCATCGTATGGAGACCTTGATGACATATGTACCAGATGCTTCTGTCTGCATCATATAGAGACCTTGATGACATATATACAAGGTGCTGCTGTCTGAATCGTATAAAGGCCTTGATGACATATATACAAGGTGCTTCTGTCTACATCATATGGAGACCTTGATGACATATATACCAGGTGCTTTTGTCTGCATCGCATGACATATATACCAGGTGATTCTGTCTGCATCATATAGAGACCTTGATGACATATATACCAGGTGCTTCTGTCTGCATCGTATAGAGACTTTAATGACATATATACCAGGTGCTTCTGTCTGCATCGTATGGTGACCTTGATGACATATATACTAGGTGCTTCTGTGTGCATCATTAGAGACCTTGATGACATATATACCAGGAGCTTCTGTCTGCATTGCATGGAGACCTTGATGACATATATACCAGATGCTTCTGCCTGCATCGTATAGAGACCTTGATGACATATATACAAGGTGCTGCTGTCTGGATCGTATAAAGGCCTTGATGACATATATACCAGGTGCTTCTGTCTGCATCATTTGGAGACCTTGAACACATATATACCAGGTGTTTCTGTCTGCATCGTATGGAGACCATGATGACATATATACCAGGTGCTTCTGTCTGCATTGTATGGAGACCTTGATGACATATATTGCAGGTGTTTCTGTCTGCATCGTATAGAGACCTTGATGACATATATATCAGGTGGTTCTGTCTGCATCATATGGAGACCTTGATGACATATATACCAGGTGCTTCTGTCTGCATCGCTTGGAGACCTTGATGACATAAATACCAGGTGCTTCTGTCTGCATCGTATGGAGAACTTGATGACATATATATCAGGATATTCTGCCTGCATCGTATGAAGACATTGATGACATATATACCAGGTGTTTCTGTCTGCATCGTATGGAGACTTTAATGACATATATACCAGGTGCTTCTGTCTGCATCATATGGAGACCTTGATGACATATTTACCAGGTGCTTCTGTCTGCATCGTATGGAGACCTTGATGCCATATATACCAGGTGCTTCTGTCGGCATCGTATGGAGACATTGATGACATATATACAAGGTGCTTCTGTCTGCATCGTATGGAGACCTTGATGACACATATACCAGGTGCTTCCGTCTGCATCGTATAGAGACCTTGATGACATATATACCAGGTGCTTCTGTCTGCATCGTATAGAGACATTGATATACCAGGTGCTTCCGATTGCATCGAATGGAGACCTTGATGACATATATACCAGGTGCTTCTGTCTGCATCATATGGACACCTTGATGACATATATAAAAGGTGCTTCTGTCTGCATCGTATGGAGACCTTGATGACATATATAAAAGGTGCTTCTGTCTACATCGTATGAAGACTTTGATGACATGTATACCAAGTGCTTCTGTCTACATTGTATGGAGACCTTGATGACATATATACCAGGTGCTTCTGTCTGCATCATGTAGAGATTTTGATGACTTTTATACCAGGTGCTTCTGTCTGCATCGTATAGAGACCTTGATGACATATATACCAGGTGCATCTGTCTGCATCGTATGGAGACCATGATGGCATATTTACCAGGGGCTTGTGTCTGCTTTGTATAGAGACCTTGATGACATGTATACCAGGTGCTTCTGTCTGCATCGTATGCTGACCTTGATGACATATATACCAGGTACTATTGACTGCATCGTATAGAGACTCTGATGACATATAAATCAGGTGCTTCTGTCTGCATCGTATGGAGACCTTGATGACATATATGCCAGGTACTTCTGTCTGCATCGTTAGAGACCTTGATGACATATATACCAGGTGCTTCTGTCTGCATCGTATGGAGACCTTGATGACATATACACCAGGTGCTTCTGTCTGCATCGTATGGAGACCTTGATGACATATATATAACCGGTGCTTCTGTCTGCATCGTATGGATTCCTTGATGACATATATACCAGGTGCTTCTGTCTGCATAGTATGGAGAACTTGATGAAATATTTACCTGGTGCTTCTGTCTGCATCGAATGGAGACCTTGATAACATATATACCAGATGCTTCTGTCTGCATTGTATGGAAACCTTGATGATATATATACCAGGTGCTTCTGTCTGCATCGTATGGAGACCTTGATGACATATATACCAGGTGCTTCTGTCTGAATCGTATGGAGACCTTGATGACATATATCCCAGGTGCTTCTGTCTGCATCGTATGGAGACCTTGATGACATATATACCAGGTTCTCCTGTCGGCATCGTATAGAGACCTTGATGACATACATGCCAGGTGCTTCTGTCTGTATCGTACGGAGACCTTGATGACATATATACCAGCTGCTTCTGTCTGCATCGTATAGAGACTTTGATGACATATATACCAGGTGCTACTGTCTGCATCGTATGGAGACCTTGATGACATATATACCAGGTGCTTCTGTCTGCATTGTATGGAGACCATGATGACATAAATAACCAGTGCTTCTGTCTGCATCATATGAAGGCCTTGATGACATATATACCAGGAGATTCTGTCTGCATCGCATGGAGACCTTGATGACATATATACCAGATGCTTCTGTCTGCATCGTATAGAGACCTTGATGACATATATACAAGGTGCTGCTGTCTGGATCATATAAAGGCCTTGATGACATATATACCAGGTGCTTCTGTCTGCATCATTTGGAGACCTTGAACACATATATACCAGGTGTTTCTGTCTGCATCGTATGGAGACCATGATGACATATATACCAGGTGCTTCTGTCTGCATTGTATGGAGACCTTGATGACATATATAGCAGATGTTTCTGTCTGCATCGTATAGAGACCTTGATGACATATATATCAGGTGGTTCTGTCTGCATCATATGGAGACCTTGATGACATATATACCAGGTGCTTCTGTCTGCATCGTTTGGAGACATTGATGACATAAATACCAGGTGCTTCTCTCTGCATCGTATGGAGAACTTGATGACATATATACCAGGATATTCTGTCTGTATCGTATGAAGACATCGATGACATATATACCAGGTGTTTCTGTCTGCATCGTATGGAGACTTTAATGACATATACACCAGGTGCTTCTGTCTGCATCATATGGAGACCTTGATGACATATTTACCAGGTGCTTCTGTCTGCATCGTATGGAGACCTTGATGCCATATATACCAGGTGCTTCTGTCGGCATCGTATGGAGACATTGATGACATATATACAAGGTGCTTCTGTCTGCATCGTATGGAGACCTTGATGACACATATACCAGGTGCTTCTGTCTGCATCGTATAGAGACCTTGATGACATATATACCAGGTGCTTCTGTCTGCATCGTATAGAGACCTTGATATACCAGGTGCTTCCAATTGCATCGAATGGAGACCTTGATGACATATATACCAGGTGCTTCTGTCTGCATCATATGGACACCTTGATGACATATATAAAAGGTGCTTCTGTCTGCATCGTATGGAGACCTTGATGACATATATAAAAGGTGCTTTTGTCTGCATCGTATGGAAACCTTGATGACATATATACCAGGTGCTTCTGTCTGCATTGTATGGAGACCTTGATGACATATATATCAGGTGCTTCTCTCTGCATCATATACAGACCTTGATGACATATATACCAGGTGCTTCTGTCTGCATCGTATAGAGACCATGATGACATATATACCAGGTGCTTCTGTCTGCAACGTATGGAGACCTTGATGACATATATTCCAGGTGCTTCTGTTTGCATCGTATGGAGACCTTAATGACATATATTCCAGATGCTTCTGTCTGCATCGTATAGAGACCTTGATGACATATATACCAGGTGCTTCTTTCTGCATCGTATGGAGACCTTGATGACATATATTCCAGGTGCTGCGGTCTGCCCAGTATAGAGACCTTGATGACATATATACCAGGTGCTTCAGTCTGCATCGTATGGAGAACTTGATGACATATTTACCAGGTGCTTCCGTCTGCATCGTATGGAGAACTTGATGACATATATAACAGGTGCTTCTGTTTGCATCGTATAGAGACCTTGATGACATATATACCAGGTGATTCTGTCTGCATCGTACGGAGACCTTGATGACATATATACCAGGTGCTTCTGTCTGCATTGTATGCAGACGTTTATGACATATACAACAGTTGCTCCTGTCTGCATTGTATGGAGACCTTGATGACATATATACCAGGTGCTTCTGTCTGCATCGTATAGAGACCTTGATGACATATATACCAGGTGCTTCTTTCTGCATCGTATGGAGATCTTGATGACATATATACTAGGTGCTTCTGTCTGCATCGTATCGAGACCTTGATGACATATATACCAAGTGCTTCTGCCTGCATCGTATCGAGACCTTGATGACATATATACCAGGTGTTTCTGTCTGCATCGTATGGAGACCTTGATGACATATATACCAGGTGCTTCTGTCTGCATCGTATGGAGACCTTGATGACATATATACAAGGTGCTTCTGTCTGCATCGTATGGAGGCCTTGATGACATACATACCAGGTGCTTCTGTCGGCATCGTGTAAAGTCCTTGACGACATATATACCAAGTGCTTCTGTCTGTATCATATAGAGATCTTAATGACATATATACCAGGTGCTTCTGGCTGCATCATGTGGTGACCTTGATGACATATATACCAGGTGCTTCTAGCTGCATCGTATGGAGACCTTGATGACATATACACCCGGTGCTTCTGTCTGCATCGTATGGAGACCTTGATGACATATATACCAGGTGCTTCTGTCTTCATCGTATGGAGACCATGATAACATATATACCAGGTGCATCTGTCTGCATCTTATGGAGACCTTGACGTCATATATATACCAGGTGTTTCTGTCTGCATCGTATAGAGACCTTGATGACATATATATCAGGTTGTTCTGTCTGCATCGTATGGAGACCTTGATGGCATAAATAACAGGTGCTTCTGTCTGCATCGTATGGAGATCTTGATGACATACATACCAGGTGCTTCTGTCAGCATCGTATGGAGACATTGATGACATATATACCAGGTTCTTCTGTCTGCATCGTTTGGAGACCTTGATGACATATTTACCAGATGCTTCTGTCTGCAACGAATGGAGACGTTGATGACATATATACCAGGTGCTTCTGTCTGCATCGTTTGGAGACCTTGATGACATATATACCAGGTACTTATGTCTGCATCGAATGAAGACCTTGATAACATATATACCAGGTGCTTCTGTCTGCATCGTATGGAGACCTTGATGACATATATACCAGGTGCTTCTGTCTGCATCGTATGGAGACCTTGATGACATATATACCAGGTGCTTCTGTCTGCATTGTCTGGAGACCTTGATGACATATATACCAGGTGCTTCTGTCTGCATCGTATAGAGACCTTGATGACAAATATACCAGGTACTTCTGTCTACATCGAATGGAGACCTTGATGACATATATACCAGGTGCTTCTGTCTACATCGTATGGAGACCTTGATGACATATATACCAGGTGCTTCTGTCTGCATCGTATGGAGACCTTGATGACATATATTGCAGGTGCTTCTGTCTGCATCGTATGGAGACCTTGATGACATATATTCCAGGTGCTTCTGTCTGCATCGTATGGAGACCTTAATGACATATATTCCAGGTCTTCTGACTGCATCGTATAAAGACCTTGATGACATATATACCAGGGGCTTTTTTCTGCATCATATGGAAACTTTGATGACATATATACCAGGTGCTTCTGTCTGCATCGTATGGAGACCATGATGACCTATATACCAGGTGCTTCTGTCTGCATCGTATGGAGACCTTGATGACATATATACAAGCAGTTTCTATATGCATCGTAAAGAGACATTGATGACATATATACCAGGTGCTTTTCTTTGCATCGTATAGAGACCTTGATGACATATATACCAGGTACTTCAATCTGCATAATATGGAGACCTTGATGACATATATACCAGGTGCTTCTGTCTACATCGTATGAAGACTTTGATGACATGTATACCAAGTGCTTCTGTCTACATCGTATGGAGACCTTGATGACATATATACCAGGTGCTTCTGTCTGCATCATGTAGAGATTTTGATGACTTTTATACCAGGTGCTTCTGTCTGCATCGTATAGAGACATTGATGACATGTATATCAGGTGCATCTGTCTGCATCGTATGGAGACCATGATGGCATATTTACCAGGGGCTTGTGTCTGCTTTGTATAGAGACCTTGATGACATGTATACCAGGTGCTTCTGTCTGCATCGTATGCTGACCTTGATGACATATATACCAGGTGCTTCTGTCTGCATCGTATAGAGACTCTAATGACATATAAAACAGGTGCTTCTGTCTGCATCGTATGGAGACCTTGATGACATATACACCAGGTGCTTCTGTCTGCATCGTTAGAGACCTTGATGACATATATACCAGGTGCTTCTGTCTGCATCGTATGGAGACCTTGATGACATATATACCAGGTGCTTCTGTCTGCATCGTATGGAGACCTTGATGACATATATATACCGGGTGCTTCTGTCTGCATCGTATCGATTCCTTGATGACATATATACCAGGTGCTTCTGTCTGCATATTATGGAGAACTTGATGAAATATTTACCCTGTGCTTCTGTCTGCATCGTATGGAGACCTTGATGACATATATACCAGATGCTTCTGTCTGCATTGTATGTAAACCTTTATGATATATATACCAGGTGCTTCTGTCTGCATCGTATGGAGACCTTGATGACATATATACCAGGTGCTTCTGTCTGAATCGTATGGAGACCTTGATGACATATATACCAGGTGCTTCTGTCTGCATCGTATGGAGACCTTGATGACATATATACCAGGTTCTTCTGTCGGCATCATATAGAGACCTTGATGACATACATGCCAGGTGCTTCTGTCTGTATCGTATGGAGACCTTGATGACATATATGAGCTGCTTCTGTCTGCATTGTATTGAGACCTTGATGACATATATACCAGGTGCTACTGTCTGCATCGTATGGAGACCTTGATGACATATATACCAGGTGCTTCTGTCTGCATTGTATGGAGACCATGATGACATATATAACCAGTGCTTCTGTCTGCATCATATGGAGGCCTTGATGACATATATACCAGGTGCTTCTGTCTGCATCGTATAGAGACCTTGATGACATATATACCAGGTGCTTCTGTCTGCATCGTATGGAGACCTTGATGACATATATACCAGTCACTACTGTCAGCATCGTATGGAGACGTTGATGACATATATATCAGATGCTTCAGTCTGCATCATATGGAGACCTTGATGACATATATACAAGGTGCTTCTATCTGCATCGTATGGAGACCTTGATGACATATATACCAGGTGTTTCTGACTGCATCGTATAGAGACCTTGATGACAAATATATCAGGTGGTTCTGTCTGCATCGTATGGAGAGCTTGATGACATATATACCTGTTGCTTCTGCCTGCATCGTATGGACACCTTGATGACGTATATACCAGGTGCTTCTGACTGCATCGTATAAATACCTTGATGACATATATAAAAGGTGCTTCTGTCTGCATCGTATGGAGACCTTGATGACATATATATCAGGTGCTTCTGTCTGCATCGTATGGAGTCCTTGATGACATATATACCAGGTGCTTCTGTCTGCATTGTATGGAGACCTTGATGACATATATACCAGGTGCTTCTGTCTGCATTGTATGGAGACCCTGATGACATATATACCAGGTGCTTTTGTTTGCATCGTATAGAGACCTTGATGACATATATACCTGGTGCTTCTGTCTACATCGTATGAAGACTTTGATGACATATATACCAAGTGCTTCTGTCTGCATCATATGGAGACCTTGATGACATAAATACCAGGTGCTTCTGTCTGCATCATGTAGAGACTTTGATGACTTATATACCAGCTGCTTCTGTCTGCATCGTATATAGATCTTGATGAAATATATACCAGGTACTTCTGTCTGCATCATATGGAGACTTTGATGACATATATACCAGGTGCTTCTGTCTGCATCGTATGGAGACCTTGATGACATATATACCAGGTGCCTCTGTCTGCATCGTTTGGAGACCTTGATGATATATATACACTAGGTGCTACTGTCTCCATCATATATAGACTTTGATGATATATATACCAGGTGCTTCTGTCTGCATTGTATAGAGACCTTGATGACATATATACCAGGTGCTTCTGTCGCATCGTATAGAGACCTTGATGACATATATACCAGGTGCTTCTGTCTGCATCGTATAGAGACCTTGATGACATATATACCAAGTGCTTCTGTCTGCATTGTATGGAGATATTGATGACATATATACCAGGTGCTTTTATCTGCATCATATGGAGACCTTGATGACATATATTCCTGGTGCTTCTGTCTGCATCGTATGGAGACCTTAATGATATATATTCCAGGTCTTCTGTCTGCATTGTATAGAGACCTTGATGACATATATACCAGGTTCTTCTTTCCACATTGCATGGAGACCTTGATGACATAAATACCAGGTGCTTCTGTCTGCATCGTATAGAGACCTTGATGACATATATTGCAGGTGCTTCTGTCTGCATCGTATTGAGACCTTGATGACATATATTCCAGGTGCTTCTGTCTGCATCGTATGGAGTCCTTAATGACATATATTCCAGGTCTTCTGTCTGCATCATATAAAGACCTTGATGACATATATACCAGGTGCTTCTTTCTGCATCGTATGGAGACCTTGATGACATATATACCAGGTGCTTCTGTCTGCATCGTATGGAGACCATGATGACCTATATACCAGGTGCTTCTGTCTGCATCGTATGGAGACCTTGATGACATATATACAAGCAGTTTCTATATGCATCGTATAGAGACATTGGTGACATATATACAAGGTGCTTTTCTTTGCATCGCATAGAGACCTTGATGACATATATACCAGGTACTTCAATCTGCATAATATGGAGACCTTGATGACATATATACCAGGTGCTTCTGTCTACATCGTATGAAGACTTTGATGACATGTATACCAAGTGCTTCTGTCTACATCGTATGGAGACATTGATGACATATATACCAGGTGCTTCTGTCTGCATCATGTAGAGACTTTGATAACTTTTATACCAGGTGCTTCTGTCTGCATTGTATAGAGACCTTGATGACATATATACCAGTTGCTTCTGTCTGCATCGTTTGGAGACCTTGATGACAAATATACCAGGTGCTTGTATCTGCATTGTATAGAGACCTTGATGACATGTATACCAGGTGCTCCTTTCTGCATCGTATGCTGACCTTGATAACATATATACCAGGTACTTCTGTCTGCATCGTATAGAGACTCTGATGACATATAAATCAGGTGATTCTGTCTGCATCGTTAGACACCTTCATGACATATATACCAGGTGCTTCTGTCTGCATCGTTAGACACCTTCATGACATATATACCAGGTGCTTCTGTCTGCATCGTATGGAGACCTTGATGACATATATACCAGTTGCTTCTGTCTGCACCATATGTAGACCTTGATGACATATATATACCGGGTGCTTCTGTCTGCATCGTATCGATTCCTTGATGACATATATACCAGGTGCTTCTGTCTGCATAGTATGGAGAACTTGATGAAATATTTACCCTGTGCTTCTGTCTGCATCGTATGGAGACCT